>NC_143577.1:212748451-213048451 GCF_048544385.1 Mastigoproctus giganteus | reverse complement strand
ATAAAAGAAAAGGCTATGAAGTACGCATCTTTTCTGGGGCACAAAACATTCCAAGCCAGTTCTGGTTGGCTGGACAAATTTAAAGAGCATCATGGCTTACTCGAAAAAGTTATTTCTGATGAAAGTGAAGTTGCAATCGAAGAAGCCTATACCCATTGGAAAGAAACAGTTTTGAAAAAAAATTATGGAGGACTAAGAGTCCAAAGACATATTCAACGTTGATGAAACATGGCTATTTTTTAAATGTTTGCCAAACAAGACACTGACTTTTAAAGGTGATAAATATTTAGATGGTTTAAATAGTAAGGAGAGAATTACACTCTTGGTTGCAAATATGGCTGGTAATGAAAAACTGAAGCTTTTGGTAATAGGCAAAAGTAAACAACCTTGACGTTTCAAAGGAGTAAAGTCATTAGAGTTGGACTAAAGCTACAACAAAAAACCGTGGATGACAAGTGAAATTTTTGAACAGTGGATTTTAAATTTTAATAGAAAGATGACAAAAGAAAACAGAAAAATCACGTTGATTGTTGACAACTGCCTTGCCTACAGTTACTCGCTAATTCTGAAACTTACAACTGTGAAGCTTGTTTTCTTCCCTCCGAATACCTCTTCTAAACTGCAGCCAATGAATGGGCCAAGGATTTGAAAATGCACTACTGAAGGTGCATACTGAAAAAAAAATTATACCTAGAATATAAACCAATCAGCGTATAGATTGTTATAGATTTGTGAATGTGCATATTAGAGTTTGCGAAAGTGTGAAGCCAAGATGTGATGGAAACAATGAATAAGAATACTGCGTTTGCAAAACAATGTTTTGCAAAAGCAGTTTTTGCTAAAACACTAATTAACAGAAACTAAAAGGATGAACTACTGCAAAACATTGAGTAATCTTGAGAAGAATTCTAAGCAAGGTTTGATCAATGGAGAACCTGTTCTTGATGAATTTCTAGGAGTTGATAATGATGTCATAGTAGCTGAATATCTGAGTGACTCCCAACATTTTGGAACGTATTTAAAGAGCTAGTGACAATATCAATGAGTTGGATGAAAATAATGGCAATATTAAACCTTCCAAACAAGAAATGTTAGCAGCATTTGCAACTTTGTGTCGAGGCCTTCAGTGGGAAGAAAATGTAACAGAAAATATATTTGAGTGTTTAAACAAATGTGAATGTTTTTATGAATGGTGTACAGTAGAATCCAGTGTACAACAAAAAATAACCAAATATTTTACAACATAATTCTTAAGTGTATTAATACATTGTGCCCATCATGTAAGTAGTAATTTCTTAATATGTATGTATTAATAAATTGTTTTAAAATGTTACAAAATTTATTCATTCCCACTTATTTCCCATCTTTTACTAAATTTCTGAATATACAGTATTTTTCATTGTTGAAAAGGTCATATTTCTTTATAAAGAAATTTCTGTTTAATGAATTTTTTCAGGTGAATGATCGATTTCATTATATAGCGGTCGGTTGGTCGGTGTGTGTGTGTGTGTGTGTGTGTGTGTATATATATATATATATATATATATAAAAAGGGAAAACCAATGTAATCAAAAAAAAAAACTTAAAACTAACTATAAACTTAGAAACCACTGGCTGTAGTTCCAAAACTGAAATATGACAAATTTCAAATGGTAAAACTGTATGTTAAAATATTGTGGGAATCTGTAGTAATGGGAATTGACACGTGAAAAGAAAAAAGTAAAAACTGCAGTTAAAATAATTTATAACATTAGTAATGCCTGATAAGGCTATAAAAATGCCTAAATAAAGAAATTTATCAAACTATAGTGATACATGGGTCATAAAATATTGATGTAAATATTGATGTCATAAAATATTGATGTATTTCACTTGCTAGACCAAGGTCTAGCAAGTGAAATATCACAATGGTGATCCAACAATGCAAAATGAAAAAAAACAGGATTGTCAGAAATGAATTTGTTCTTCTCAGAAAGCTGCCAAATCCATAACTGATGAACATTTATTTCAAAAGAAAGACAAACAAATATGTATGTAACTTGTTTGCAGCTTTCATACTGCTAAAATACTACAGACACTATATGAAACCAAACCAAGAATTTGCCAAAACAATGGGAATAAAAAAAGTGCAAATTTTAAATGAAACATAATATATAGGTAGCAGAAGGGTACTAAGCATGATACAAGCAAAGAAAAACAATATGAACTTAAAAAAATAATTCTGTAAGGCACTGGCTACCATATATTTTATATTTTTTCTATATGGTTTGCTTTTCATGTATTTATAATCTTCTCTCTAATTTGGTTTCATAAATATTTGTGCGGTAGTATTCAACTTAGCTGCTTTACCAGCTAATTTGAATACTACTATATATAATTTTATAATAATTATATAATATATGTGTGTGTGTATATATATAATTCTATATGACCATTGGCTATGATTACCTCATAGCCAAATGGCCATGTAGAATTATTTTTTCAATTTTTAGTTCATACTGTTTTACCTTGCTTGTGTTGAGTTTTAGCATCCTTCTGTCTATATATTCTTCATTTAAAGTTTATGCACTCTTCATTCTTATATTGTAGTGAGTTCCTGATTTGGTTTCATATACGATGTCTTTCCTTTCTGTAGTATTTTAGCAAGTATAAAAGCTGCAACCATTCAAAAAAGTTACATACCTGTCTGGTGTTTTTTTTTTTTTTTTGAAATACTGCTTGTCAGTTATGGATTTGGCAGCTTTCTGAAGAGAAGTGATTCATTTCTCAGTCCTTTTTTTTTTTTTTCCATTTTTTGCCATAGGATCATCACTAATATTTCATTTATTAGACTTTGGCCTGCATCAATACTTTGTGATCCCTGTATCATTGTAGCTGGCTAAATTTCTTTATTTTGGTAGGTACTTACTTTTATAGCTTATTAATCTTCTAAATTATTTTATCCATGATATTTATTACTTTTTGTCTTTGCCCATGTCAGCCCCCAATATTGTGGATTCTAGTGCATTTTAACTTATAATATTATTGTTTACAATTTTGATATTTTAGTTTCAGAACTATAACTAATCTCTTCAGTAGTTTAAGTCTACTTTTAGGTTTTACTTGATATATTAGTAGGATCTATCTGTTTCATTCAAAATATGTGAAGTAACATATAAGTCAACTGGGCTAGCCAGGTGGGTAAAGTGCCTGCCTGGCAACCAAAAGGTTGTGGGTTCGAATCCCACGCAAATTTTAAATCTTGGATCAGAGTAAAATGCAAAAACTTTGGGAGGTGCATTATGGCCATAGAAACTGATGTGCCAACAACTAACAAAAAAAAAGAAAAAAAAAAGTAACATATAAACTGTAACTGAACTAAATTAGTTTATTTTATATGGTAGTTTTTAAAAATTTTATATTTATATTAAATGGATTTTGTTTCTGCAGCTTTTCTAACCTTGGAATTCAGTGTGTTAAAAGAAGGGATATTGAAGAATCTTTACAGCAAAGAGAAGCTCTAAGAATAGATCCTTTTAGTAGTAAGTATAATATTAATAATATCGTAATTTGATACACATGATTAATGCAATATTAATGACTTATTGCAAAGCAGTTTTACACTGAGCTACATAACTTACTTCATACACAAAAGTGTTCTTTATATAAGGTTTATATGCAGTGACAGTCCCAGATATGGGCTAAAGGAGTACATAGCCCCCAATCAAAATAATGTGGATTTGTTCACTGCTACATGATGATTAAAGCTTAATGGTTTTCTGAACACTAGTTTAGACCCTTCTCCCTCCCTCTTTAATTGCTTTAGCCCCTTTAGAAAATCCTGGGATTGCCAATGCTTATGTAGTTGTTTCATTGATTTTGTTGTTATCAGAATATGTTGTATTATGTTCTTTTATAAATTGACTCCTGCTGTTTTTTTTCCTCCCTACAAGATCTTACCTTTATCTTAGAAACTCTGAAACATCACAATTTGTAAAGAATTATTATTGGTACATTTATCTCTGCCAGGAATACTACCACATTAAGGAAGATTTTCTTGCCTTTCTCCAATCTTTGCTTACCTTAAGAACATCTCTCTAAAAGTAGGCTCCAAGATTCTGAGCTGTTTGTGCAAGTGTTCTTCAAGGAGGAATGTTGTCTGCTGTCCTCTTTACTGCTGTGCTCTACCCTGTTGTCACCTCTGTTCCTGATATTGTCTGCTATGCAGATGACATAAAGCTCTTCACAGCTATTAAAGTTGGAGATGATCCACAAGTCCTAATTCACCACTTGAATGCTACCCTCTGTGAATTTTCCCAACATTGTCTTGCTTTGGTCTTAGCTTAAACCCTAATAAATCAGCAGTAATGACCTTTTTCTCAAGAAAAGCCCTACTTACCTACCTACCTTCAACTAGCAATACTAGGAGTATCTGTTCCACAGGAATGGATACTCCTAGTATCACTGGTTGACAGTAGGTATGTTAGTCAATTTTTTTTCTCACACTGACTTGGGAATCATCTTCAGTCCCAACTCTACCTTTTATGATCACATGACTCGTCTACATATAAAAATGTCCACAGTGAGATGGCAAGCAAAACAGCACTTCATGTCTTCAATCCTAAGACCACAGTTAAATATATCAAGAATTATCCACCCAGCAATCCTATCTAGTGGAAATTTGGACATCTGCTGCTCCCCCAACAACTATTAACATAATGTTCACAGATGAATACTGGTTTGAAGTAGATTGCTTACAAAAATCATTCAGAACTTTGCACATCATAACTTATGAGAGCTCTTGATTATCAGAGTTTAAATATCAAAATTGATAATGCAGAGCCAATCACAACCATTAAAATCTTCATTGTTGATCTGAATCCTTCTAATGCTTAGAAAACCACTAAGTGGAGGATACGTCCACTCAGTGGTTTCTCAAGCATCATCCCAGGCTCTTTGGTCAAAACCTACCCTCAGAGCTAGCAAACAACACCTTTAGTTCTTGAGAAGATTTCTCCCAACACAAATGCTACATGCAGTCCAAGCTTTGACTGCAACTTTTATAGATTTGCTAGCAATAAAATCTATAGGAAAGAGAGATATGCTCATAGCCTGCATTCAGGTGACTTGAAATGATCCATGGCACAGCCATTTCCCACCTCCCCTTATAAATCAGGCCTTGATCTGTCTATATTTGACCCAGTATATTGGTAAACCTGTCTGCCATATGGTGTATAATGCTAAATCCACCATTATTATATCCCTTCAATGCCGGATATTTTGATGTATGCCCTGGGTTTTAATTTTCCACATTTAATTTTAATTCACTTTCACATTTATTTTACCTTGATTATTTCCTTTTTCTTATTATTTCAACAATATACTCTGTAAAACAACTAGCCTACAGCTAGGTGTTTTACAGATGGGCTATTGCAATAAGATTCTTTGCAATAAATATCTTATATATTAATTTATGGTTCTATCAATCATAGATGATTAACTTTCTGTTCAGTGACTGACCTATTGAATTTGTTAACCATTCTTAACCATTAAAATTGAAACAGTTAAACTATGATACAGTAGTTTTGATTGCAAACTTGTGTTAGTTCTGATTATTAATTCATTCTTCTTCTGGTTATTAATTCATTCTTCTTCTGGTTATTAATTTTTTTTCTTCTTACAAAGGAATCAAATAGTGTCACCCCCCCCCCATTTTCCATGTCTTTATTTTCAACCCATATCTCCTGAGTTTATTGCATAATTTTCTGTGTAGCAGTTTTACTCTCCCCTCCACTTCCAAACTGAATACAGGATGCTTCAGACCTGCCTACCAAACTTTGTGGCTGTACTGGGATATCAGTAATAAAGTAATAATCTTTGTGAAATAATAGTCTTCTGAGTTAAACCTTCTTGATATTTTGGTAATCAGATTAAGGACGACTCAATTTTTCATATGTAGTAAACTTTCTTTATAAACAGTACTATCCACTTTTTAGTGCTCTTTTCGTGTGGTCGAATGATCAATCCTTTAAAGCATAAGCTTCCATTTATAATGCTTTCTCACATATAGTGCTCTTTAGTACCAGTTCCTTTGAAAGTGCTCTAACAGAAGTTTACTGTATCATAATTATTTAATTAATATGAAATTTTTTAGCATTAAAATTTCACATCACCTACTTTAAATGTTCAAATTCAGCCTAGGTGTGTGTGTGTGACTCACGCTGACAAACAAGTGATTCCTGTAAGTAATGCAGCAAAGCATATCTTGAATATGCTAAAGTAATTCTGGCCCTCACTTTTGCCACCTTACTCGTTTATTCCAGTTGTTTTAAGTGACCCTGAAAATAAAAATCTTGAGTTCTTAAAAATCTTAATGTTTAGGTGAACCTGGAAATAAAATCTTAGTAAAAACCCAATGCTTGCCTACCCAATGCCTACCTTGCAAAACAATAATTACAACAAAAGATATTGTAAATGTTGGGCAGAGCTCTTTCTGTACATAGCTCTATATAGCTTTCATAGATTGAGGCTTTTGCCCTTGACCTGACTATGTCTACTTCACTTATTACACTCTCTTGCATCTCACATATTGTGGGGGTATCTCATCACTGGGATGCTTAGGTTTTCATGATGCCTTCCTGCCCACCAACGAGACCCCAGTCAGAGTCAACCTGGATCTGGCATAAAAAGAAGTATACTTCTCCATTGGAACAGTGCGTTTTATTTAGAGTATTACAATATGAAGGCAACTCGTGGTGAAGTGCCTCACAATATGTACAATATGTGATCAATGCAGTAAGTAACAAACTTAGTTTGCTCATAGAAAGATGTATGTGTCGACACAGCAATGATATCAGAACACCAAATATTGGTAATCGAAATCAGAATTTTATTTAAAACTGAATGCATCCACAGCAAAATTGAATGCGGCCACATTTTTTTTTTTTTTTTTTTTTTAGATTAGTTACATCCTTTTGACATTTCTCTGGTTCTTCAACAGTGATTTTCATAAGGACCTTTGCAAATGAAAACTGGACTAAGTTTTCATTTGCAGTTTCTAGGCTATTCAGAAGATTTCACCTCCTCTCTAGATCAGCCAACTGCCCAGATCTTAATTCCATTGAGTGTTTGTAAAATAAGATTAAATGGACTGTATGATAAGCAGGATCACTACCAGGTACTATGGTACAGTTGTACAATGATCTGTAGGCAGAATAGTGGGTCATATCTCCAAATTTGTTTTGTGGTCTTGTAACATCTACACTGCAGCACATTGAAGCTGTTATCCACATTCACAGAGACCCAATACATTATTAGGTAATGGTCATTTTGTTGGCCACCGAGTAAATATGAGCTTTCCTTAGCAAGACAGATATCCCTCAAAGGAGAATTCCTAATAATTTCTATCCTTTCCATTTTGATTTTTTTTATATTTTCAATTTTCATTTCTTTTATATCATTTACTACTCATGTATTATTCATTTTGAGTGCAGTTTAAATATATGCTAACTAGTATTTTGCTCATTCAACCTTGTTATTTGTCTTTTATTTTAATTTTTTCTTTCCTCTACCAGGTTTGGGGTAATATTAATTTGAGGGTGTTCTTTCAAATTATGCTGTGGGAATCAGAAATAAAATGTCAGTTTCAAAGTTGTGTATCTTAAATTGTAGTTCATTACTACAAGATTTCAGCAGGATATACAGCCACTCCCCGACTTACATGTGGGTTGTGTTCCGCAGAACTACATAAGTCGGAATTTTACGTAAGTTGGAATTTCCCTAAATGCTTATGCAGCACTCACAAATTTGATTGAAGCAAAAAAGAAACGTTCAACGAACATGTAAATAGAATTATTTATTCAATTTTTTTTATCTCATGACAAAAGTGTAAAAAATTTCAAAATTATAAAATTACAAAAAGAGAGAGGAAACAGGAATAACATCATCAAGTTTTATCTTTCGAGCATCATTGCCAGAATTAACTCTCCAGCTGATAAGCACGCTGCTGCAGAAGATGAGGGCTGTGGAGATTTAGAAGGAGTTTTTTCCAACACATCACAAAATTTACAAACCATTGCGATGCTGGAACCTATTAAATCACCCGTTGCTTGCCATGAACTGGGGTTTGCCATACTTATCCTTAATATCTTCATAAATACTTCTTGCTTTTGCTTGAATGGCCATTGGACTCAGGGGCACTAGCTTCTGAATCTGATTTTCCATCCATATTATTAATAGCTTTTCCATCTTTGATATAGCATCTGAACACTGTTTTGTGATCACTGTTGATCTTAAATGCGTTGTTGTTCTTTTATATGCACACTGTCCCTTAAAATAGTATTCACTGTTGAAGCAGCGAGAGGCGCCTCCATAGCCAGGTGGGAAGGAGCAGCAATGTGTAGCATATGCTTCTTGATTAGACCGGGGTTCGAGCCCGTCACCACCAAATACGGAGGATGCGGAAAGGTCAGGTAATAACCACCACATATCCCGGAGCAATATGGCCTTAGTTGCTAATGCTCCTAAAAACCAAAAAATAACAAATAACAAATGAAGCAGCGAGACCTAATTCCTGTGCAATAGATGACAAACTTTGTCTTGCTTCGTATTTCTTAATCATTTTCATCTTCATTTCTAAATCAATTTTGTTTCGTTTCCTAGCACTGCCAGCACTTGCACTTTCCGTTGGTCCCTTTCCCTTCACCATTGTAATAAGTAAATAGGAATGAAGAGAAGGTTCTGAAAATTTATTTATGTTTCTTATATGATTGAAGATTTCAGTGAAGGGGAACACATTTCACCTTAATAACCCCTCGACGTGGGCACCTGTACGTGGTGAGGGGACCTCCCAGTGACGCTGCTGGACTCCCAGACTAGCATCACTGGGATCCAACGCCCACAGCCCAGGTTCCAGGCTTACATCAATGGAATCCGGCGTGTTTGCCGTGCGCTGCGACCCGTGGAAATTCGGAAAGGGGGATCCTGGTGGTTGAGGGGCCCAGCTTCAATACACCACTTTGGCCCCTGCTTCGACAAGACGGGTGGTCCTGGAAGGCCCGGCTAGGATCAATCGGCTAGTAGGCTCGCCTGCGAGGGTCAACCGTGTCAATGCCACGCCCCTACCCTCATGGTCCGAGGGACAGGATTCAGGCTGGCGGCGGTGCGGGTATAGTGTCTGGGTAGCCCTGGCGTCCCACTCCCGAGCGCATTTATTGCATGCCGGGTAGTGGGCGTCCCTTTGGGCTCCGTGGTGGGTGGGGAGCCCGGGCACTGAACAATTAAAAAAACTCCATGAATCCTGATAAACGTATTCCTTCAGGGGCCCCAACCCGGTCCCTATCTGAAAATAACGACGGAGAGGCAGATAGCATTATTGCTACAAAGAGGCAGCGAACCGAACTACCATCAGGGCCTGTCCCAAGGTTCTTAATAATGCATTCCACCAATGAAACACCGATTGGTAAAATGTCGCCCTTTTTTATACAAAAAGGGTTGGATGGGTTAGTAGGTACACCCAAGTCAGTTAAGAGGCTCCGTTCTGGGGACCTCTTGATTGAAACAAAAAATGACGGGCAGTCTGAACATCTACTCCGAGTAACATCAATCGGAGGTATACCCATAACAGTGACACCACACAGAACACTAAATTCATCGAGAGGTGTCATTTCGGAGTAGGACCTTCTCGACGTCACCGAGGAGGAAATCTGCTCCGAATTACAACCACAGGGAGTTACTGCCGTCAAGAGAATCACTGCGCGAAGGGATGGGAAAATTGTTAAAACTAGGAGTGTTATCCTGACTTTTAACTCTCCCAAACCTCCTGATGAGATTAAAGCTGGATACATCAACTGTCCAGTACGTCCATACATTCCAAACCCTTTACGGTGTTTTAAATGTCAGAAGTATGGACATTCTCAAATGGCCTGCCGTGGAGTCCTTGCATGCGCCCGGTGCGGTGCAAAGGACCACGAAACAACAGCATATTCAGCCACTAAACCCACCTGCATTAACTGTGAGGGAGAACATCCGGCCTATTCAAGGGCATGCCAGAGGTGGAAAGAAGAAAAAGAGATTCAACGGCTGAAGGCAGAGCTAAACATATCGTACCAGGAGGCAAGAAAAGCAGTGAAACCTCTTAACATCAAAAAACCTACCTACGCCCAGAAGGTAGCAGGGAGATGTTCGATTGGGACTCAGACGGACATGTCTGTCCCTCCAAAAGAATCATTTACTCCCATTGCACGTTATCTTTTAAGCTCCCAAAAACCTGCACAAAAGGACCAGTCAGCTGCCACTCCTATATCGATACCTCCTAATGCTCCACAAGTAACAAAAGCAAAAGAAAAGAATAAGAAAGGGGAAGTAACACCTAGTACCCAGGAAAACATGGATGTCGAGCAGAAGGAGGTACATGATGAGTCAGTTTTGGAACTCTTCACTGAGGAAGAAATGGACACAGGACAGCGTCCGTACTTCCCCAGGAAAGATAAATCCAAGACTGACAAAATTAAGCCCTCAGCACCTCGGAAGCCGCCTGATGGACCCACCAAGTCCAAATAATGGCTAAATTCCTACAGTGGAATTGTCGTGGATTCCGGCAAAATACTGACGACATCAAGGCACTCCTGCAAAAGCACAAACCAGTTTGCTTTTGCATACAGGAGACTTATTTAAAGGCAAATGATGACCCCACCATGCATAACATTACCATCATTCGTAAGGATAGGATTGTGGATGGTTCTGCCCACGGAGGAGTCGCAATCCTCGTCGGCAACCAGATCCCATTTCAGGCTTTGCAGCTTACAACTAGCATTGAAGCTGTAGCAATTCGCCTTACAGTGGGGTCCTTATTAACTGTCTGCTCTGTTTATTTGCCACCTGGGATTGACATCCCCCAGAAAGACCTTGATGATCTTATCATGCAATTGCCTTCCCCTTGTTTAATTCTTGGGGATTTCAATGGACATAACACTCTGTGGGGTAGTGCTGACATCAATGGAAGGGGACGAGTCATAGAGCATATGCTCACTGACAATGATCTCTCCCTCCTAAATGTGGGAACAAACACCTTCTTCCACATGCCTACCCGTACATTCTCTGCCATTGATCTTTCTATCTGCTCCCCTTCTCTCCTTCCTTCACTTACTTGGGAAGTAGAAGAAAATCCATATGGAAGTGATCACTTCCCCGTGATAACAACCCTAACTAGTGGTAGACCCTGCCTGCCATTTAGTTTACCGCGGTGGAAGATTGATCAGGCTGACTGGAATGCCTTTCAATATCTGGCAAACTTTGACATCACTACAGTCAGTCAGGAGCCAATCAATGAGGCAGTCATGTATGTCACAGAAACGATTGTCCAAGCAGCTGCAATTGCAATCCCAAAATCATCCAGCCGGTTCCCACTATTCCCCAAACCTTGGTGGTATTCAGAATGCACGGCAGCAAAAAAAGCACAAAACAAAGCGTGGGGGATATTCCGCCGATATCCCACCACTGAAAATTTAATATCATTCAAACGTGCATGTGCAAAAGCACGTTATGTACGACGTCAGAGTCAAAGGAAATCTTGGATTCGTTTTACATCTTCCATAACTCAGGCTGCTAGCTCAAAAGTAGTCTGGGATAAGATCCGGAAAATGAAGGGAAAATATCCACCATGCCCTTCAGTGATCCTCGAACACAACGGATGTCCAATTGCAGATCGAACTGCAGTTGCAAACAGTCTAGGGGAAACATTTGCAAAAATCTCTGCGATAACATCTTTTCCCACGGAGTTTTTGGCCCTGAAAAAGAAAATTGAGAAAAACCCACCGAACTTCTCTTCAAAAGGGCTTGAATCGTATAACAAGCCCTTTTTACATGAAGAGTTAAATGCAGCACTTGCCCTCACGCATGCAAGTGCTGTAGGGCCCGATGACATCCACTACGAAATGTTAAAACACCTTTCACCACAATCTAAGGATCACCTTTTAATTCTGTTTAACAGAATTTTTATTCAGAAACAATTTCCGGATTCCTGGCAAAGGGCTATCGTCCTTGCTTTTCCAAAACCAGGAAAAGATCCTAGCAATCCAAGTAACTATCGTCCTATTGCTCTGACAAGCTGTTTGTGCAAAGTCCTGGAAAGAATGGTTAATGCACGCCTCGTATGGTATTTAGAAACAAATGGTTTGCTTTCCAGGACACAGTGCGGCTTCCGAAGAAATAGATCCACTCTCGATCATTTAATCCGATTGGAAACGTCCATTCGTGATGCTTTTATTAAATCCGAGCATTTGGTAGCAGTTTTCTTTGATATTGAAAAAGCGTACGACACAGCCTGGCGATTTGGAATTTTAAAAGACCTCTATAACTTTGGTCTTAGAGGTAACCTTCCTGTTTTTATTAAAAACTTTCTTTCGAATCGCCAATTTCAAGTCCGTTTAGGATCCACCCTCTCTCGAGTTTTCTCTCAGGAAGAGGGAGTCCCACAAGGATCCGTTCTAAGTGTTACGCTTTTCGCAATTAAAATAAACTCTATCACAGAACAACTTCCTCCCACTGTAAACAATGCCCTCTATGTAGACGACTTTGCTATATTTTGCAATTCATGCAATATGAGGGTCATTGAAAGGCAACTGCAGAAAACCATTGATCGTCTCACAGCTTGGTCTTTAGCTAATGGGTTCAGATTTTCATCACAGAAGACCGTTTGTGTACACTTCTGTCGCAAACGTAATCCTCATCCTGACCCAGAATTAAGGCTTGGGCAAAATAACATCCCAGTTGTAGCAGAATTCAAATTCCTTGGACTTATTTTCGACAAAAAGCTGACATTTTTACAACACATTCGTCAGCTGAGGACAAGATGTGTCAAAGGGCTTAACATCCTTTGTGCCCTTTCGTCAACCTCGTGGGGCGCAGATCGTTCTACCCTTCTTCGCCTTTACCGAGCACTCCTCCGTTCCAAACTCGACTATGGGTCTCAGGTTTATGGTTCTGCTAGAGATAGTGCACTTCGGTGGTTAGATCCAATCCACCATCAAGCCATCCGGACAGCCACTGGAGCATTTCGCACATCTCCTGTCCAAAGCCTTTACGTTGAAGCAAATGAACCATCTCTGTGTCTTCGTCGTATGCAGTTGTCGTTACAGTACGCCTTCAAATTAAAATCCCTGCCCGATCATCCCACGTGGCCATCCGTTTTTGAGCCGCGCTGGGAAAACCTCTACAACACGCGTCGGACAGCCAACAAACCTTTTGGTATTCGAATTCAAGGGCTGTTGAATGAACTAGGCTTGACGGTAGACAACGTTGCCCAGTCACCAAGGCAATTCCTTCCACCCTGGCATGCCTGTTTTCCAACTTGTGACTTCTCCCTTAAGATCTGGGAGAAGGCTACTACACCGCCATCTGTCTACCAGCAACTCTTTGCATCACATAGACAGCAGTATTCTGACTTTGTGCCTGTCTATACAGATGGCTCAAAGTTAGAATGTTATGTGGGATCTGCTGTTGTGTTCCCTCACAAAACATTGTCTTATAAGATCCCACATGAAAGTAGCATTTATACTGCGGAGTTGCGTGCTATAGAAACAGCCCTAGATCACATTAAAAATCACGACTACCAGAGGTATATGATCTATTGCGATTCATTAAGCGTGTTACAGGCTCTAGTATCGGTGGGGTATAACCCTCATCCGATCCTGTCCAGGATCCGGCATATTCTATTTTCTCTTGTAGAATTGGAGTTTGATATTCGCTTTTGCTGGATCCCAAGCCACATTGGGATTCGGGGAAATGAACTAGCTGATACCGCTGCCAAATCAGCCATTTCCCTGGATAGTCATTGCCTGTTAGTCCCCTATACAGACTACAGGCAAATAATACGCTCTAGATTATATTCCCAATGGCAAGATTCTTGGCACGGACAGACCACAAATAAACTACGTCATATTAAGCCTGTAATTACGCAATGGCTGTCCAGTTTACGCAGGGTCCGAAGAGAGGAAGTTGTTCTTGCTCGGCTCCGCATAGGTCATAGTCATCTAACCCATTCCTACTTGCTGAGGGCGGATGACCCACCTATGTGCGAGATGTGTAATGTCATTTTAACCATCAGTCATATTTTAATAGAATGTCCTACTTTTATTGAAGCACGGTGCTTGTGTTTTACCGCTTTTAATAATTTGACTGAGCCATTTACACTCAGTCAGTTAATAGGCGACAGAGACAACATGTCTGACGTTTTTAACTTTTTACATTCTATTAATTTCTATACAAAGATATAAGTTTTATGCTTTTAATTACTACCTCTTTTACCTAAAAACTAATTGCCCGACGTGGTAGCCTTGGCTACCAAAATTTTTAGTAGTATTTTAAATGTGACTTGGCGCATTATGGTCTTAGCTGCCGATGCGCCATAAAAAATCAAATCACCTTAATAACGTAAAGACCCACACAATTCCAGTTATCGGGATTATTGCAAATGCAATAAGATAGTTTTACTACCCATTTAAAATTAGATTCAATAAACCAGAAAGTGCAAATTGTTTTTATTGTTTTATGGTAGTGACCTCCAGATATGTGTTTTAACACAAAGGCATTCAAAATTTATTCTTATAATGGAACATATGATAACAATGAAAGTGTAGTGCAATTCCCATTATAAAAATGATCTTTTAGAGAGATATATAGTGAAAATTTCCAACTTCCGAGGTCTTGGAACAAATTACAAAAAAAAAACAAAAAAAAACAGTGTTCTTGGGTTCACATTATATTTTTACGATACCTCCATTTATTCCTATGGAATGCAAAATACGTTTCCGTGATTTTTTTTAAAGTTTGCACTGAGTATTATGTAAGCCAGGGAGTGGCTGTATACAGTAATTAAAATCAAATAAATTTTTTTATGCCGTACTGCATTTGATTTCAACTATATGCAGTAAAACAGTTGAAATCAAATAATTCATAAGGATCCCCCATGAATAAACAAAGTAAGGTGCATAAATTTTATTCCGTTAAGTAAATATTTTCTGTCTGAAATATATTTCATGTAGAATTGATTTCTGAGTAAATGCAGTTTGAATGGCATGTTAAATGAAACTTATGTTGAGGAGCCCCAGGGACTCGCATCTCGTGAGTCTGGGCTTGGCATACCCAGGGTTCTGAGCTGGATATCATCATTCTCTTTTTTGGTGATTCCTTCCTACTTCTCTCTCTCTCACTCAGGGTACTCAAATTTTTTTTGGTTGGTGCAGCATAAGCTGCAGGTTTCCTTGCACCATATGGCTAATAATAATAATAACATTAGTCTTATTGTAAAATTTTATATCAAACACATGGTGAAATTTTTACTTGTTCTTTTCTTTATAGCGGGATTTCTTCATCGTTCACATCCTAACAAGATAGATCTAAATGTTGTTCGCTTGTGCTTCCAGGTATTTATTGAAGGACATGAGAAAGGGAGGTATACTGTACCTTTGGTGCCAGTAGTAAGTCAGCCAATATATGATAAAAGTAAGGAAAGAAAAGTGCTTTATAAAGATATATCAAAAATGTTTTATGTTTTTCTGTTATTACTGTGTTATATATTTATGACTGCAGTAAAATTGTTTATTTAATCTTTATATTTAATATAAAATTTAATTTTATATTAAATATATTTTATTAAAAATAAAATTAAGATTAAATATAAATTTTTTTTATATTTAATCTTTTTATTAATGATTTCCTTCAGCCCTATTTCTCTGTCTGCACCTTTGACCTTAGCTATTTTTTCACTTAGCAAATCTTAAAACTGTGTTACCTGATTTTTTTTTTTTCAAAAAGAAAAAAAAAAAAAAAAAAAAAGGAACTACTACTATAATGTCTTGTTTGATTAAACCTCATCACTTCTGTATAAGAGGTATCTCCCCTTTATGGAAGGGGTATAAACTGTCATTATTACATTTGTCAGTCATGAGAATGGTTGCCTCAGTAATAGGGTGGACACGACACTCTATCACTGAGGCAACCATTCTCCACTGCTTCTGTTGACCAAAGTATTATAGCACGTGATATGCAACAACTCCAACCAGGCACGGTGTCAGTAATGGCGGGACCGATCAACAACCATGACATCGCGGCATGGGTCAATGTTGTCGGGTTGACCAGAAGTGGTCAGCAATGGCCAAGTGTTCCACGCCCGCTAACCGGATGGCTCTTTTGTGTTCTGAGATACGTTTGCTGAGCCTTCTGCCAGTTTCTCTGACGTAGCAACCAGTGCAGTCACAGCAAGAAATGTGGTAGACTAGTCCACTTTGTAGTAAGGTGGGAACCGGTGTTTTCACTCTAGAGATGAGGGATCAATTTCCTGCCAGGGAGCTGTAAGCACTTTATCCCATGAGATTTCAGGACCCTAGAAACCTGCTGTGATAGGTTCGGGAAACATGGGATAAAGGCACTTGCGGCAGAGTCAAGAGGGTTGGTAGACACTTCTGTCTACCAACCCTCTTGATCCTCTGATCAAAGCCTTGGAATGATGGGAGTCGAAAGTAAACATCCTCATCAACAACTGGTTTAAGAATCCGCACATAGTTGCCTCCGTGCCGCTGGCTGCCAGATTCTGCAATTCTACGGGCTACCAAAGGTCCACAAAGAAGGTGTACCGTTAAGACCCATTGTCTCCTGTTGTGGCCCACCGAGTTGAGTTGCTGAAGCTTGTCTCGGGGCTCCTTTCTCTCCTAGTAGGCAAGACCTGCCAACGCTGTTTCCAACAGTGGTGAATTTATAGAATGGATTCAAGCCCTATTCATCTCAGAAGACAAATCATGGCATCATTTGATGTAGTGTCCTTTTTTTCTTCCATCCCAGTCAAAGTCAAGCTTGCCATCACATGTGCCAAGAAACTCTTGGATAGCGACCAGATCCTTGGCAACAGGACCAAACTAACATCGGAAGATATTTCCACCACCTTCAGACTGTGCTTAACTGGTGGCACAATTATGTTCAACAACTCCATTTACCAACAGGTGCATGGCACAGCCAGGGATTCCCCAGTTAGTTCAGTCACGGCAAACATTGCAATGGAAGAAGTGGACAGTCGTGCATTTACAAGTATGCCAGATTCCATTACCTTTTGGTGTCGCTGTGTGGATGATGTGTTTGTAGTTATCCCCAGAGATTCGGGCGACCGACTCTTAGACCACCTCAACTTTCTATTGCCTTTCATAAAATTCACCATCGAACTAGAGTCGGACAATACCCTACCATACTTAGACACCCTTGTCCAACATGAGGGCACACACTTGAAGGCAACAATCTATCGAAAGCCAATGTGTGCTGGCCAATTTACCAACTACTGGTCACACACACACACACACACACACACACGCAGCCATCTTCTTGGCAGTGGACCTTGTTAACTCGCACCTGGCCCCACTCTAGTTCTACAGATGAGAGGCGCATCGAGATTTCTAGGGTCAAGGCAGATCTTGCAAGGTGTGGCTATCCCACTAGTACCCAAGACAGGTGTGACCTACAGGCACATGACCAAATAGTGACCAACAGGAACATTCAAGGTAATGACTCCGCCGTGAGCACCTTTATCCCATACTATCTGAACCTATCACAGCAGGTTTCTAGGATCCTGAAATCTCATGGGATAAAGTGCGTACAGCTCCCTGGCAGGAAATTGATCCCTTATCTCTAGAGTGAAAACACCGGTTCCCACCTTACTACAAAGTGGACTAGTCTACCGCATTTATTGCTGTGACTGCACTAGTTGCTACGTCGGAGAAACTGGCAGAAGGCTCAGCAAATATATCTCAGAAAATGAAAGAGCCATCCGCTTAGCGGACATGGAACACTTGGCCATTGCTGACCACTTCTGGTCAACCCGACACAACATTGACCCATGACGCAATGTCATGGTTGTTGATCAGTCCCGCCATTACTGACGTCGTGCCTGGTTGGAGTTGTTGCATATCACGTGCTATAATACTTCGTTCGACAGAAGCAGTGGGTGTCATGTCCACCCTATTACCGAGGCAACCATTCTCATGACTGACAAATGTTGGCAACGTTCACGTATGTCACAACCACAGGCTTCAACTTCAAACAGTTAGTTGTTACATCACGCAGTTTACTGTGCATGACTGGCACTACATGCTCTTAAGTTCTATGTTCTTAAACTCTCAGTTCAACTGAAGCTTATCATAATAACTGAAAGCTTTTTGTACTGTATGTATTTAACATATTCTGTTTTACCATTTAACATTAAACCTGTCATTTATTTTATTTTACTTTCCGTTTCACTCTGTACTACATAATAGATTATACAGAATGACTACAGAGCGCACAGGCCTCTTTACCTACTACAGTAAACCCCCGCTATTCGCGGTATCTGTATTCGCGGTTTCGCGTATTCGCGGTTGCTGATTTAATATAAAATGAAACCTAAAAAAATGTGAATTTTAAAGCGCCGTGAACATTTTCCGCCATAAAAACACATGGGCGTGGCTTAAATTATCTTCACCGGTCAAAACAGCGCTCGGTGGGTGGGTGGGGGGAGAGGGGTCACAAAATCGGAAGCGTGGATGTTTCTCGCTAATCCTTGTATAATATGTGTTATGCTCTTGTCATGGAAGGTTTTGTCGTTTGCTTTTAATTTATATGCTTATAAATTGAATAAATTTATCATTTTATAAATTTATATGCTACAAAAGTGATAAATCTACCGTTTTGTGGTGTAAAACAGACTTTTTCGAGTGTGTTAATGGAAAAAAGTGACTTTATTGTGGACAAGTTCTTTCTAACCCATACAAAATATGGCTATGAATAACAAGGGAAATGTGAAAAGATCAAAGAAGGTGATGACAGCGAATAAAATTGAGTTATTAGATAAAATTTCTAATGGTGAAAGTGTCTCCTCAGTGGCAAAACATTATAAAATCAATGAGTCAATGATACGATCAATCAAAAAATCGGAAGAAAAAATCCGACGTAGTGTCTGTGAAAACGTGCTAATTGCTTCAAAAATTTGCTCTGTAACTCGTGAAGTTAAATTAGAGAAAATGGAAAAAGCTTTAAATCTGTGGATAGAAGACCGAACTCAAAATAAAATTCCATTAAGTTCACTTATCATTCGTGAAAAGGCAAAACTCCTTTATCAACACTTTAGCGAAACTGGTGATAGCACTGGCGGGATAAGTTTTTTTAGCTAGCAAAGGCGTTGGTTTGAAAGATTTCTTTGAAATTTCTAATAAATATTACATTTAATATTAAATTGTTTCTTATTTTCATTTCGATGCCATATGCTTGCATTTCACTATGTACTGTCTATGTACATAGTCATATTATGAAGGTACATATAATACATACATAGACAAAATTTTAGACTAGTTTTTCTTATATATTTCATACTTTGGAACGGAACCCTTTTGTTACTATGGGAGCCATAACTCGGTATTCGCGGCATTTCTCAGGAACGTAACCCCCGCGAATAGCAGGGGTTTACTGTATATACATTCAGAAACACCTTCAGCACATCCACCTCCTAAGCCGTAGCTTATATGTGGATAATGCTACTTCAGTATTATTCTATTGCCATAATTAAAACATTATTATTTTATAAACATCAACTATTAAAAATACAAAACTCAATTCAACTTAAAGAGAGCACTATACCTCTTAGCCATAACTAAGAAGAATATAGTATTGGCTACCTCAGTCCCACTTATCCTAATGAACTATGTTACCGTCCCCAGCCACGGGGAGGCGAGTACTACTATCTAGCCGTAATCTTGCTCTCCTTTTAAAATTCAAACTCACAAATTTATTAAAACTTCCATAAAAGCTTCTATCCATGAACATGATCCATAGATTTTCTTTGCTCAAGTCCTCCCAAGCAGATCTCCAACTTATTCCTGAGATCAAGATAACAATTACAGTGCAACATGATATGTACACTGGTTTCTTGCTGTCCACAGGAACATAAATCACTTACTGCAAGCCCCAACTCGTGCAACCTTCTTGCTAATCCGTGTCCTGTGATTAAAAATGTAGCACAGAGGCCAAACTGCTGCCAAGGATTTTTTTGTACGTTCAGTATGTCTACTCGTGACAGATACATATGGGTAACTCGGCCTTTCTCACTCGAATCCCATCTTTGTTGCCATACAGCCAATAACTTGCCTTTTATCCTAATCTTTTCATCCTTCACATCAGACCTTCACATATATCCTTGGCAAACGGATATTTAACATTGGCAAATGCAAGGTACTGCATATGGGTAGTAGTAATCTCAGATTAACTTACCAACTGGGTGGTACCAACAAAAAAAGACCTGTAATTACACAGTGAGATGTGAAATCTTTTGAGCAGTGCAGACAGGCTGCTAAAACAGCTCATAGGGTTTGTCAATCACATACAGGAATTTTGCCAGACAGGTGATTCTGTTGTATAAAGGCACTGGTTATGCAATCTTGAGTGCCATGATGTAGAGATCCAGAAGCCTATTTTAAGCAGGATGTGTACCTGTTATAATGGGTGCAGAGAAAAATAACAAGATTAGTCAGGGGCACAAAACAGGTGCTCTCAAGAAAAATTTCAGTTCTGAAAGTGCACAACTGAAGTATTTCTTGAAATTAGGCACCTGCAAGAGACCTTTCTCAAAACTAGGCACTTACAAGGAGAACCTGATTGACATGTTTAAAACTTTGAGAGGATTGGGCAAGCTAAATGCTTATGATATCCTTACTCTTGTGAGATAATACGTATAAGGGGGCATAAATTTAAATTGAGAAAAGTTGTTGCAGGACAGACGTGTGAAAAGTTGCTTTTGTCCAGAGTAATTGATTGATGGAACAAACTTCCATCTGGTGTTGTGGAAGTGGGTAATTTGAATAAATTTATGGAAGGATTAGACAAATTATTAGAGGGGTTGGAAGGTGATGTCAGTTTTTTTTTTTTTTTGCTGCATAAGGTTGTTTCATGCATTATTTGTTACTATTAATACTTAATACTAAATATTATCTAATGCTGCAGCTCTTTTTGTTTTTGTGTCTAAAATCAAACTCTGCAATCATTGTGTGACCATTCCTGCCAATAAAAAAACAAATTCATGGCTGACAAATTAAGTCAGTGGTTCAAAATGCTACCATACATGATGAATTGGCTTTTAGATTTCTTTATATATTCAACTTTTATTCCAAAATGTGGAGCTGTCAATTTGAGCCATTGATCGAAATTTGGAACATAGTGTCTATTTTTATTGTCCACAGAGTTTCAAATAATGCTCTAAGTTAATTTATATAATAAACTCTATAGTCACAATTTCAAGAGCGTGTACACGTGCCAGAATCAGTGACCAGTTAGAATGTGTAATATATTAATCCAATACTGAAATGCATTTTATATAAAAATATCTTGCAAGCCAAGAGCTTAACTTTGCTGTTCATGGATTGGCAGTTTGAAGACATCTTCCTCCATATTAATCGACTGAAGTGGTGTATTAAAATTTTTAATACACCATTTAAGTTGATTAATATGGATTAATCAGTTGATTAAAATTTTAATAAATTAAAAATTTATTAAAATTTTTAATCATCAAAATACATATAAATATTTTGAAGCAATCGATTTTTTTTGTAGGACCATCTAAAATTCCTTCATGTCCCACCTATGGCTTAATGATTTAAAAACACTGATATAAGGTATATCCACTTCATAGTTTAGATTGCCACTTCCTTTAGTCACTGAAATGGCTTCTGTTGGGGATGATAATTGAAGAGAATGATATATATTGGCAGGGATGGCCTGGATGTTGTTGCTTAATTATTTTAATTTATGCAGAAAAATATTCTTAAGCTTGAATTCTACATATACTATTATATCCATGTGTCAGTAATGAAATGACAAAAAATTGAAGCTCTACTTTCTGGACACACTTTTAAAACTGAGACTGTTATTCTTTAGCTGTTTGGGCATCTTAAAATAATTTCTTATTAAAAAAACTTAAAAAACTTGTTATAATTCTCTTTTTATTACTAAACTTGAAGATTTTTTAAATATCATAGTTTTTTTTTAAGTTACTTAACGAAATAATTTTTATTTTATATTTTCTTTAGAGACTGTATCTGATCTAGCTATTGTGAAATTAAGTCATTATTCATCTCCCGTATCTGGTGGCATGGAAATAATATTACTGTGTGATCAGGTATCCAAAGGTAATAATTAAAGCATCATTTGCATGCTTTACAGTGAGGTATTTTTCATATTAAAATTTGTAACATTAAAAGAATTGCTGGTATCTTCATCTTCAATAGCTAGAGCCTAAACTTAATAGTCCATGGAACTCAGAATAGTTTCAAGTCATAAATAAGTAATTATAATATTTACATACTTATCCTCATTAAGATTAATAACTATATTTAAATTAGTAATAATCACTAAAATGTTAATATATTTTTAGTCATTACAAATCATGATAAAATTACCAGGATATAAAGCCTAGTAACTAAAGATTTTATAGTTGGTATAAGAATAAAAAGCTCTGAAAAGGTTATTAAAACCTGCAAAGAGGCTCTTTTAAGGTACCAAGTTCTCACTAGATCAGATAACACAGGTCGGAATCAAGTTCCTCCCCGAAATAATTTTGACTCGTAGGAAATATGTTCAAAAAATCAGACAAGTGATTAAAAAGTTCTCGTTACCCTCGGTTTTTAAATATTGTAGGTTAATGACTGAAAACCAAGACCTGTAGTTGATTTAATCATCTTTTCTATTTTATCAATTTTTTTTCCTCTAGAACATTCAGGAGATTTCTAGAAAATTTGAGAACTTTTTACAACATTCAAGAATATTCTAGAACAGTGCTTCTCAACTTTTATCATTCATGGTCCACTTCAAGCATTCTTTACTTACCATGGACCACCGGGTAGGGTTTTTTTTTTTGCATCTATGAAAAAACTAGTATTGGAATGATGTCACAAAAATCCTGTTTTTAGCCACTTATCCACGTTGTTCAGTATACTATACTGAGTATAGGGCTGATATTAAATTCCTAAAATAAATAATTCCAATCTCAAACAAAATATCACTTATTAATTAAATGTAATTAAAAATATACTAAAAAAACTCACCCAACGTATATAATCAAAATAATTACTACAAATTTTAAGTTATTCTCACACACTAGTTTTGTGAAAATGTAAAAAATACTTTACGAATACACAAGAACAAATCCAATACATATTACATGCTCATAAGCTGGCGATCGGCCATGACAGATGAAAGCTTGTGGCCTCACCAACTGTCTGCCGGAAACAGTCTTATATTGTAAGCTACATTGTAAGCCTTACATTCCAATCAGGAGGTATCCCTTACATTGTAAGGGATACTGCTTGATTTGCAACAACAGAATAAACAGTTGATTGCCAATTTTAATTTTATTTGTGATTATATTTTATACTTGCAATAAAATTTAACTTCCATGGACCACCTACAACCAACTCGTGGACCACTAGTGGTCCACAGACCACAGGCTGAGAAACACTGTTCTAGAATATTGTTGCATGTGGAAGAAAGGACATGATGTTTCTGGAAGGTTCTAGAGCTTTCAATGGAGTTGTCTAGAAACATTGTGAGCCTTCTAGAAACGTCTATACAGGTATATATACAAGTGTGTTCTGCACCAAGCAAGCATTTTCATATTTCAAAAAGTGTATGTGTTTCAGAGATCGAGTGGCGGACAAATTAAACAAGTGTTTTAGTGAATTAGTGTTTGTAAACAAGTGTTGTGTGCTGCATTAGTGTAAATCATGAATTGTGTTTAAATTAGAAAATAAATCTACAATTTTTTAATTGTGTATATATGTGTGCATACCTCAATCATACATGAAATATGTTATGTTCTTACTGAAATAAGCCTGATAGCTTTTACTGCATTTGTGGAATAGTATTTAAAATCGAAGCAGAAGCCACTGTCAAAATTTGAGAGAAGCCTATTAATTCTATTTTGGATGTAAGGTTGGAGATCAAGATAAAGTATAGACTCCAAAGATTTCCTGTAGCTCATGTTCAAGGACGTTAACAGGCTGGCTTAGAGGTAGTCATAAATCGATGCCTTTTGCTGTTCTGTTGATATGGCAGGAACCTCAAGACCACATAAAGGATCGTTATTTTTGCATAACCAATATTTATGTTTTTTCTTTGTAATCCAAGCATAAAGTAGAGTATCCCAACATACCTTCTGCTCTAAGACCAGTTCCTCACGATGATACAATGCCAGTGCCAAAGACACCAGAAACTTACAGCTAATTTTGACTCTGATTCAGTATCGGAAAAGGAATCTCCAGAAGATGCAGAACCCAGAACTAGTACAGATCCAGACTTTTCGACTCAATAATGCAAAGTTGCATCTAATCAAAACTCAGGCAGAATTGAATGATTCGGACCTCTCCAAAACCAAGGCTCATTTAATAGGATCACTGCTTCAGCAGTGGAATCTTCTTGAAAAGGGGGTGTCAAGATATCTTTTTATAGGAAGAGGCAATCTAACACAGTGACCTATTACTCCATGGATGGTGCTTTGGTTTATTGTAACAGTGTCCAGGAATTAATGAAAGAGTTGCATCTGAAGCACATCCCAGAGCAGTGGAGGCTTTTCATTGATTCATCCAAGGTCAGTTTGAAAGCAGTTTTACTCCATAATAGAAATAAGTATCCACTATACCATTGGCCCATGCAGTTCACATGAAGGAAATTTACGACAACCTACATGTTCTTTTGCAAAAAATATGCTATGAAGAATACAATTGGAATATCTGTACCGATCTGAAAGTGGTAGCTTTGATGACTGGGTTGCAAGGAGGATACACTAAATATTGCTGCTTTTTATGCAAGTGGGACAGCCAAGCAAAGGATTGCCACTACAGGGTAAAAATATGGCTAGATGGTTCAGAAACTACACCAGACCAGAAAAATGTAGCACTTCCTCCTTTGGTGGATAAATCAAAAATCTATTTACCTCCATTGTGCATCAAGCTAGGTTTGATAAAAAAAAATATTTGTGAAAGCAATGAAGCTAGGTTTGATAAAAATATTTGTGAAAGCAATGAAGCTAGGTTTGATAAAAAAAATATTTGTGAAAGCAATGGACAGAAAAGAGAAGGATTTTCTTGTTTGAGGCAAAATTTTTCTCGAATCAGTGAAGCCAAGATAAAAGAGGGAATTTTTGTGGGTCCTCAAATCAAAGTGTTATTCCAAGACTAGAAATTCACTAAAAAATTAAATGCTACAGAAATAAGAGCCTGGTAGGCATTCGAAAACATCTGCCAGAACTTTTTAGGCAATGAGAAATCACAAAATTCCGTTGAAATTGTGGATGAGCTAATTTTAGCACACAGAGTTGGGATGCAGCATTTCATTAAAGCTTCATTTCCTACATTCCCTGAAAACTTGGCAGCAGTCTCTGATGAACACAGTGAAAGATTTCACCAAGATATTTCTGAAATGGAAAAAAAGATACCAGGGAAAATGGAGTCCAAATATGTTGACAGACTACTGTTGGAATCTCATATGGGAGACACCAGTGGACAATTATAAAAGGCAAAAAATGACAAAATAAGTGTTTTGTTATCAGATAAACATTTTTGTAAATAGAATAAGGTTAGTAGCCCCATTGTTCAATATTTAGCACTGTATGTAACATTTTCTTAAAATATATCAAATCTTTTTTTACTAGAAACTTAGATTTTGACTTTATTCTCCTCTCCCTTAAAATTGGTGGGTGTTACAGCAATATGGTTGCCATATTTGAATTCTGCAACGTCGAATCTATAAGAATCACCCTGAATTTTAACAGGGAGCGAAAAAAATGGATTGTTTTGCCAACTAGTGTAATCAGACATTCCAAGCTCAATTTTTTTTCCGGTCTATTAAAAAAAAAAATCCTTCCAGAGTATAAATGTATTGTAAATGTAGATATTTACATACATTTATACTCTTCCTATAAAAGTAAATATTTACATTTATAGGAAGTTAAGCAATACATTTTAACAGTTTGTCAAGATAGTTTTGAAGCAATGTACTCTGGTTACTATCGTTAACCATTCTCCATGTATTACAGGCAAACTTGGACACCAAATGTTTTTATAACTTCATCACTATTTGATGAATTTCAGAAACAGAGGGACCAAGTGCTGAACTTTGTGATATCCCACTCATGACTCTAGTCCATTCAGGGTGATAGCCATTTCTAACCATATTTTGTTGTTTGTTATTTGGTTTTTAGGAACATTAGCAACTAAGGCCATATTGCTCCGGGATATGCGGTGGTCATTCCCTGACATTTCCGCATCCTCCGTATTTGGTGGTGACGGGCTCGAACCCCGGTCTAATCAAGAAGCATGTGCTACGCACTGTTGCTCCTTCCCACCTGGCTACGGAGGTGCCTCCATATTTTGTCTTGTACCAGTTAACCATTGAAACTCCTTTTATCCATTCAAGTAACTTCTCACTAATAACACATTGCTCTAGTTTATACAAAAAGCTAGACTAAAGTCTACTTTGTATCATACAAACTTTTTTGGCTCAAAAACCCCTTTTTGATTT
This sequence comes from Mastigoproctus giganteus, assembly GCF_048544385.1. NCBI lineage: Eukaryota > Metazoa > Arthropoda > Arachnida > Uropygi > Thelyphonidae > Mastigoproctus > Mastigoproctus giganteus. The sequence continues at coordinate 213,021,895 of NC_143577.1, read as the reverse complement.
TTGATTCCTGACTTTACCAGTAGGTCCCTTTTTGGTTTTTGTTTTATTGTTCTCAATAATAAAGCATTGCAATTGGCAAACAAAAATATTTCTAACCTGCTATCAAAATCTGCCCTTTTACATTCAAAATATGCAGATTTAAAAAATAAAATTAAATCTGCCTGTCTGTCTGTAACCAGCCCACTTGTTATACAGTTACTTATATTTTATCTACCAGAAATGCTAAAGGGAGGAAGAGAAGTCTCTAGCAACTTACTTCTCAGAATTAGTGTGATGGGTAAATTTGCATCTTCTTTTTTATATTGTTATATACAGTGCTTTTTTTGTAAAAAAAAAAAAAATAGGTGCCGGTACTCATTCTTTGCTATCAGAAAAAATTCCGTGCTGGCATGGGTGACACGGCTCGCACGGATGACATGCAGTGGGTGTCAGCCATGTCAGCTGCTTCCATCTGTTAAGGAGATCACGTGACACTGGGCAGAGTCAGCACCCGTCAATCATGGCTGTATCGCTAGCAGTGGGAACGCTGTATCCGATACTGAATCTCGACCATTAATTTTATTAACACACAGTTTATTAAGCATAAATTTATTATACAAGTATATAAAAAATAAGTCAAAGGTGAGTCTTATTTAATAAATAAAAAATAATAAGTAAAATGTAAAAATACGGTAAGTACCAAGTAAAAAAAATTTCATAATGAAGTTTTGGTCAAATTCAGAAATGGGTACCCCTTCCAGACTGCTAGCGATACAGCCGTAATTGACGGGTGCTGACTCCGCCCATTGTCATGTGATCTCCTTAATAGATGGAAGCAGCTGGCATGGCTGAAATCCACTGCATGCCAGCCGTGTCACCCGTGCTGGCACGCTGTAAAAAAGGTGCTGGTATGCCGTACCGTTGCATACCATCACAAAAAAAGCCCTGGTTATATATATATATATAGCATAGTGTATATGTAATGTTTAAAGTTTATAATGATAGCGACCAATATTTAATCATGTACGTATCAGAATACCACTTTATTGAATTTATCGACCTATATATATATATTAGCATAATGAAGTAGTTAAAAAATAAATCAAAAATTATACAAAATATAAGAAGAAAATAAATATAAAGCTATCATTAGAGGCAGCAAAATGCACGTATGGTTAACGTATGGTAGCTGGTTAAGCTTACATTGTTGGTGGTGTGGCTCTGTGCTGGAGTGCAAGTCTGTCTGTTCTATATTTTTATTTTTCGATGCATAAGGACCACCGCTATTCAAATCTGCAGTGGCAGTTCGATTGGGGGATCGGGTGGCGTCTGATCCTTTGATCAGTTTGCCTTTGCGATGATTTGTCTAGCGATTGAAATGCAGTGATTCCCTGACCATTATTGGCCTTGTGGTCCTCTGTTGATATGGGGCATAATGGTCAGTCTATTTTTGTTATTTTGGTTTTATTTTATTTTAGTCTCTATTTGTGATATTTCACGTAATTTGGAACTGGCACCTTACGAGGGGGGGTGCCACTAAATTCTTATGTAATTGGCTCTAAATTTTATTATTTTGAATTGAATTTTTTAAATTTATTTGGAGATTTTCTGCTACAATTTTTAGTCTTACCTTTTCTTTTCCTTCCCTGTTGATTAATTATTATGTTTAATTTATTATTTTTCACTCAACAGTTTTGCCATGCAACTGGCATTAATTTTGATTTAATATCAGTTATATATATATATATATATTTTTATTATTATTTTATTTTATTCATTTTTATGAAAACCCCAAACAAGAGATGCATTAGAACCTATAGTACTTAGTACTGTGCATGAGTTGAAGGTTGAGAAGTTGAAAGAAGATATTTGTTGACATTACACTTGAACGTCTGTAGATTGTAATTTTTAGGAAATATGTATGAAGAAAGGTTATTCCAGAAAATGGAAGTTAAATGAATAAATGAGGAAGAAGAAAAGTTGGTTCTGTGAGTTTGAAGTTGGACAGTAAAAGGATGTTGAGTGGTTGTGGCATGTGTTTGGACTGCTTTAGAAGAGAGAGCAGGAATTATAGCAGTCAATTCAGAGGAACAGTCTCTGTGGAAGTGTCTATAGAAAAGGCATGCAGAAGAAACAATGTCTATGAGACAGAGAGTAGAGAGACTGTTAGAGATGGCTCATTAATTAACTGCCCCTTTTTTGAATGGAATCTAGAAGCCTGAGAGAGGTTTTGGGGGCACCACCCCAGATGTGGGCGCAATATAGCCGAAGTTGCTCTTGCGCCATTAAACCCTAAACAACAACAACAACCCCAGATGTGGTAACAATATTCCATGGTAGGGCAGATTTGCAATTTGTACAGAGTGAACAGCTGCTTGGAAGAAAAGTAATGCCGTGAGCGAAAGAGAATACCCAGTTTCTTAGATGCAGAGAAAGCAATATTTGTGATGTGCTTATGCCAAGAGAGATTAGAAGTCAGGGTAATCCCCAATAGAGATATATGATCTTGCTTAGAAATTGGAGTGTCATTGAAAATAAGCATAGGAGCAGAAGAATCCTTTTTGCAAAATATAAGACAGGACTGAGTCTTTTAGAAGGATTGAAATCAACTAAATTATCATTGCTCCACTGGAGAATTACCTGTAGGTCAGCCTTTAAGGAATTGGTAGTGGATATTTGAGAAGTAGAAGCTGTTTGTGCAGGGCAAGATTTCTCAAACTGGAAGATGGAATGCAATTTGATGGAGATTTGGGAACAAGCCAATCACAATATTCATTATTCTTTTGAACAGCCTGAGCACATTTATTGGAAAACCAAGGTTTGGATAAAGGACTAGATTTTAAGGTGGAGTGTGGAATAAAGGATTCCATCCCTACAAGAATAATTTCACTGACACAATCTGAGCAAACTTTGACATCAGAAGTTTGAAACAGCAATCCAACCAAGGAAAAGAAGAAAAGAAATGTCGCAGATCATCACATTTTGCATTCTTGTAATGCCAAACAACATGAAGTTGAGAATGGCCACGAGAGAAGGCTCCATTGGAGAAGAGACCATCACCAAATTGAGATCTGAGGTGCCTAGGGGACCACTCACCTTGACTGTGTACTTAGAAGGGTTGTTTGTGAGAAAAAGATCAAGTGTTGGCTACGTGGTTAGAATCGTTTGGTATTCTGGTAGGTAAATAAACAATCTGTGTGAAAGTGATTAGTAATTGCAAAAGCCTCGACATCTCAACCAGCTGGATCTGTGTGATTAGAAAATGGAAGCCAGCTGGAGTTGTGAACATTAAAATCACCAAGGAAAATTACCTCACTGTTAGGAAAATTTAGACTGGAGAAAGTCAAATTTCAAAGAGAGGAAGTCAAAGAGTTCTAAGTAATCAGTGGAGTTGGGAGAACGATAGAGACAACAGATGAATTTGCCTGAATGTGGTAGAGAGATTTTAAGCCAGAGAAGATTGAAAAGAGGAGATTCCAAATTACTAATTCTCTGACAGGGAATATCAGAACAGACATATGCACAAGTACCACCTTTGAAGCGAAAGGAATCATACAGTGAATAATTTGGACGACTGAGATGAGCAGTGATTAAATCATTCTGTCAGAAAAAGTACATGAGGGTTTGGCAGACTGTAAGTGGAAATGGACATCGTCGAGACTAGAACCAACACCACGTATATTTGTGAAATGGATGAGGACGTGTTTGGGAGGCTTAGGTCTTTTTGCAGATAAGTTTTTTTCTGTTGATTTGACAATTCATGATGTATTCAGTAGTAAGAAAAGATGGGGAGGGGGGACATGCTGTGTATGAAGTAATGAAATTTTTGGATATGGCACACACACATGGTAAGAATATACCCAGTTCCTTGACGCAACATGGCCTCAACAATGCCCCCTCTGCATACACGCTACTCGGGTGCCCTCCAGCCACTATCTGGTCGAGTAGAGGCAGCAAGATTATACACTAGCTGATCTGAAAGCCTCCTGGAGTGTTACCAATGGTTTGGTCCAGTGGACTATCTAGTGGCTAGCCTGTGAACACCATTTTTATAGCTTAGCTATATCCTCGAAACATAAGGAAGGTTAGATCTTACCACGATGTCTATCATAGCGCTTCAAATGACATCAATCATACTGTATGTTGCAAGAGATGGGGGAGTTGCTGGAGCTTTGCTCTAGAGACTAAACACGGGTTCCACCATTTCAAGCCTCCAATAAGTAAAAAGTGGTGGTATTGCACTGGTTGATGAGAATCATCTACTACATAATAATATAGCTAATTGATGGCACACAGATGAGCAGAGTCCACCTTCTGACTGACCACCTGGAATCTGCAGACCACAATTTGCATGCCACTGGGCTAGATTCTCAGAATTGGTCTTTGCATTCAGTGCTTTTGTAATATTATAGTAGCTTCATCGAAACTGTTTTGATGTGATTTTCCCTTTTAATAGATTGCTGCTGTATTTTCAGTATAATTATATGCACATAGATGTCTTTGTGGAAACTAGAGTAACTTTAAATTCATTGTTTTAACAGTATTCACTCTTATCTTCAGCATGGAATATTATTTGAGGATGTCTGTAATCATTTCAAAAATTTATGATTGTAACCTTCAGTGTTTCTCTACTATTGATTCAAATTTAAGGCCATCAGATAACTAGAAACACACAACACTTAGTCAAATTAACAGTAGTTTTATAAATTATGTATATAATGAGTGACTTCGTAGGAGTTACAGTTGTATATATTATATTTTTATTTAAGATGTAGTATGTCTTAAATTTATTGAAATAAATATTCATAGAAATGTTCCAAATCAATATACATAAAGTTTTTTGACTTTCTCAATCACCAGAAATTATAGGCAGTTGACCAACCTTAGTTTAAGCTTTTTGATTACAGTCTAGAGAAATTAATTTATTTTATAATATGAAATAGTGAAATTTCTCAGGATTTTCTTTTAGGTATCTACTATGTTTTTGTAGTATAGTGGTATGAGCTATATAGAAAATTTTATGTAATATCAAAAATGTTGGGACAAAATTTAATAAAAGTTTCTGCAAAGGTTTTTTGCTGTTCTTTTCCAGATAACATTGAAGTGTGGTTCTATGAAGAAAAAGACAATCAGATAATCTGGGAAGCTGCAGGACAGTTATCTCCAAATTGTGGTGTCCACAAAAAGGCTGCTATTAGTTTCTTCACTCCACAGTATTCAACTCTTAATGTTGAAAGACCTGTAGATGTTTATGTTCAACTGCGTCGCCCTTCTGATGGTGCTGTTGGCGAAGCAAAGCACTTCATTTTACTACCCTTAAAGAGAGGTAAACATATCCTTCAATATTTATGATATCACAGAGTTAAAAGAAACTCCTTTATTGATACGAAATGTGTACATATTGTCATAAATCAAAATAGGACTCACTGTTGAGCATTTTCAGAGTTTTTAAACCAAGTTTGAAAGAAAAGTCATGAGAACAACAACAAAAAAAGCTGGTATTCATATATGACAAGTTTGTAATAGATAATCTAGCTCAGCTGAGTAGTCAATGAAAACTACAATAACATTTCTACAAAGTAACAGGATGATTTGTTTCATACATTAGAAGTGAGGGAGAAAAATACACTGAAAGTCTGAAAACACTGATTGTTTTTAGTTCTAGGTAGATGTGACAAAGTGCCTAGAATTGCAACCTGGTAATTAAATGGTTTGAGCTATGGCCATAAGGTTTCATGAGGCATTGACATCAACCTTGGTGCATCCGCATGCCAAGTGGGCACTGGCTCGGCCACTTCACTTGTGTATCACAGCTGATTGATTGCAGGATGTCGCAGTTTGAACAGCATGCTCTAATATCAAGTTTTTCTTTAAACTTAGGAAAAGTGCTACAGAGACACTGTAAGCTTTACAGAAAGTTTATGGATATTGATACCTTGAAGAAAACAGCAGTTTACAAGTGGTTTAATCAGTTTAAAAATGGTCAGGAAACAGTGGAAAATGAATCTCGCAGTGGACACTCTTCACTGTCATAAAACAACGAAAATGTCACAAAAATGAAGGAACTCAAGTGATAGGCAAATGACTTGTTGAGATTGATCACTAAGTTAGACTGTCTTGTAGGCTCAGTACACACAATTCTGATGCAAGATTTATGGATGCATTGCGCATATGCAAAGTTTATTTCACACTTGTTGGATGATCAAATGGACTGCAGGAAAGTCATTACAGGTGATTTGTTAGAAAAATATATGCAAGATCCAAGCTTCCTAAGGAAAGTGGTTACTGGCGATGAGAGTTGGGTATTTGCCTATGACCCCAAGACTGAGATAAAATTGTTCAAATTGCACACCAAAATGTCCCCGTGGCCCAAAAAGTCTCGTGCAACAAATTCCAATGTTGTGCTGATTGTTTTTTTTTTTTTTTTCAATGATGAGGGCATAGTGCACTATGAATTTGTGACTAGGGGGAGAAGCATTACTGCTGCTTACTACATTGAGGTTTTACTTGTTTGTGTGAGAATGTGAGGTTGAGATGACCTCAGAGGAAGGGTGGCTGGTTCCTGTACCATAACAATGCACCCAGTCATGTGATGGCATTCTTGGCTGTAACAAAAAAATCAGTCATGCAGCAGCCCTTTCTATCCCCCTCAAACCTTCACCATCTGACTTCTGGTGTTTCCCTACACTGAAAATGGGGCTTCGGGGTCATCATTTCACTACAGTGGATGACATTAAAGAAAACACTGAAGCAGCCCTACACATACTAAAAAAAACACTATTTGTTTTGGAAACCTGATGTAAGAGAAACCCCAAAGATATATTTTGTAACCGCACCACTAAAATCTATGACACTGAAAGCATATGTAGAAAGCATGTACACTACCCACCAAAAAAGTATCATGGCACTCCTATTTTTGTCATCTACTGGGCTTTCCTGTATAAACAAATGACTTAGATTGGTGTATAATGAAGGCTTACAACCCACACAAGTTGGTCATTCTCTTCATGGTACATAGAGCCGAGCAGACTGAATTTGAGCAAGATATTACTGTCAGATGTCACATTGCTGGTTTGTTGATTTGTAAATTTGTTAGAGATAATTTCCATACCTTGAGAATGTATTTTATTTGATCTGCATAAATGCAAACCATTCTCAAACAGCCTACACCATCTAACATAAATATTGTGAAATGGAAGCATGATGGACGACCATTCAGCAACACAGAGGAAGACCGTGGAAGCTCACTCCACATGAACAAAGAGCACTCAAAAGGGTAGTAACACAGTCTCATCAGATACCCCTGCAAAATATCAACCAGAAGTTTAAGACCATAGTGGAATATAAAGTGTTTAGGGCTGAAGCCTCAAGCTATGGAAAAGTCTAGACTATGTATAAGCATAGTGCAAAAGCATCAATAATACATAGCCAAATTTGAATTAACAGAATGTTAGCAAAACGGCATCGTTTTAAGTTATATCTCATATTGTGAATACCTTCACAACGAGTTGCCATGATATTGCACTACTTCGAATAAGTAACGTTTCACCTGAGGAGAAGACTAATGTTACTTATTCTCAGATGGATACCACCACCCAGGCGGCACCGTTTCGGGGCTATTTGGCCCTTCTTCAGTGGGTGGGTAGGTACCCGAGTGATACATTGATGGCAAAACAGTTATGAAGTATAACTCCACAATATGAGAGATGCCTGATGGTGTATGATGTGTTTAGACTATAAAGCGTTTAGGGCTGAAGCCTCAAGCTATGGAAAAGTCTAGATTATGTATAAGTATAGTGCAAAAGCATCAATAATACGTAGCCAAATCTGAATTAACAGAATGTTAGCAAAACAGCATTTTAAGTTATAGTGTTTTAACGGCATCGTTTTAAGTTATGTTTAGTCTAAACACATCATACACCATCAGGCATCTCTCATATTGTGGAGTTATACTTCATAACTGTTTTGCCATCATTGCATCACTCGGGTACCTACCTACCCACCGAAGAAGGACCAAATAGCCGCGAAACGATGCCGTCTGGGTGGTAGTATCTATCTGAGAATAAGTAACATTAGTCTTCTCCTCAGGTGAAGCGTTGCTTATTCAAAGTAGTGCAATATCATGGTAACTCGTGAAGGTATTCACAATATGAGATATAACTTAAAACGATGCTGTTTTGCTAACATTCTGTTAATTCAGATTTGGCTATGTATTATTGATGCTTTTGCACTATACTTATACATAGACCACAGTGGAATTATAACCTCCCTATCATAACTGCTAAATCCCTTTCTGTGTAAGTTAATGACACCAGCAAAACAAGGATACTTAGTTTGTCTGCTGAATCTGGGAGTGTTAGCCGTTATTATAAAGGCTTAAAATATGTGATCCTGGTTAAAATCCATTGTTAGGGTTCCAGCTCTTGATTGGAAATCGGCAGTTATGGTTGTTTGGTAATTCAGAATCCTGGTGGAATTGATTGACTGGTTTTGTTACTTAATATCATGACATTTTGTTACCTAATACTTGGCAATAAAAAGCATTTTTGAATTTAATTTAAAAAACTTTAAATATTTTTAGATTTATAAAAATTAAAATTAAAAAATAATAAATTTTTAAAAATAAATTAATTTTTAAAATTTCTCTGAGTGCTATGCTTCATTCAGTGCTATTGCTTTTGGTATATACAATCATAGTGCATCACATTCTCAGTCTTAGATTATTTTTGAAAAATGCAAATGTGCTCACTTTAGAAGTTTGTGATGTACAATTTGAATAATTGTAGCTACAGCTTGCAAGAAACGCAAGACATCATATATGGGTATCATTACAAATGAATTGTCCAATAGTATTATAATGAGCGTTTGACTTACATTAGGAAACTTGCTGCTTCGGAAAGATACAGCAGTTCCACGGTCACATTTACCTAATTGTATTAATTATTGTTAATTTGATTAATTTGATTAATTGCATTAATACAACCATAGCAATGACATTTTATAAAAATTTAATTATAAAGCTTAAGAGAGTGAATGCTCCCCAAAATGAGAGATGCCTGTAATTGCCACAATCTAATGGATTCATGAAGCAACATTACCTCATGACTCCATTGAAACACCAATGTGATCTAAACTTGAAATAAAAGAAATTCACCAATGTAGTATATAGAATTTATTTATTACTAAATGAGTCTAACAATCATACATTTTTCAGATGTTTCCTCAAAGATTCACTTCATCAGTTATTCCTAGGCAGAATGTTAATCAAAAGCTTTTTCTTTCTTATATTAAACTAAATATTGTAATAAAATACAATTTAAAATATCTAGGCTTGAAGAATTTTGTGTTTTTTATAGATCCAGATGGATTACTGAGGAAACGTAAAAAATATGAGAATAGTTTTATGCATGAACATTTCTTTGATTTGATAGCTCCTCTAAATGAAAGGAGTAAGTATATTTATGTGTTTTAAGCATTTTATTATTTTAATATACAACAGAGCACCAATTATCCATGGCAACTGAAGCCTGGATAATTGAAGAACATGGTTAATTCAAATTATGCATATGTATTCACATTGCAAAATATATAAGAAAACTAAACATTTTTTCAAAAAGTTTTTTTTTTTTTACCTGATTTATTTTTCTTATGTAATCTGAAACATGGTGTGTGTGTGTGTGTGTGTGTGTGTGTGTGTGTGTGTGTGTGTGTGTGTGTGTGTGTGTGTGTGTGTGTGTGTGTGTGTCATTCATACTTATTTCATGTTAATTTCATTTATTGTGAGTGTGGTCTCCTTGGGTGGTGTATTTGCAGTATTGTTAGAGGAGGTTGTCAGTATTCAGATTTGTTTTTTGTAATTTAATTCTATGATTAATTTATTTAAATTGTTAAAATAACTTGGTACATGGGCAGAAAATTTTTCACCTTGGGTATGTGACCTTAATTGCTGTATTAGTATGTGGTATAATAGTGTTCTTTTCTAATAAGCAAGCCTAATACAGCTGGAAATTAAAATAATGCCAATCACATAAAACTTTTGTGGCATTCCCATGGAGAAGGTTTCCATCTCTGAAAGCCATGCTGGATTCTAACTTAATAAGAAAGACAAAAAGAAATAGTTATGTCTTCAAGACTATTACATAGTAGAAAAGAACACTATTATACCAACATACTAATACAACAATTGGTATGTAATATTTTGAAAACAAAGCACAAATTTGTACAAAAAGAAACTGCTCTGGATGGCTCAGTTGACCAAAAACTTCATGCAAACTTTTAGAATAAAATTAAAGCATATGTAAAAAAAAAGGCAGCTTGTTTGCCCTGTATGCACAAAAGATGTTTTATTTTATGTGAAAACATCCTTGGCTTGGATTAGGTTAAAGAGTTTTAGGAATGAAAAAAATCCGAACGTGTTTTAACATTTTAAAGCATTTTTTCTTTCGACAGTTTCATGAATTTGAAGTTGAAGTACATGTTCAATAGGTAATTTACTTACAATTGGTATGTGATAGCTAAAATATGATATGTACACTTCAGATTGTAGAGTGTAAATGTCTTTGAAACACAGCATCAATTATAGTTCCATGATTAGGAGTTGATACAGATCTAGAAGTATTTAACATTAGTCCAAATTTATTTTCTAAGAAATTAGCCAAAGGTTTGGATTGAGTATCTGCAAAATTAATGTTGAAATCTCCACTAACTATCATTGGTATTCGGTCGCACTTTTTGTGAGAAAATTGTAGCAGTGCAGCTCCTTCAGTCGTGTAAGGAATAAAATGAAATGGATGAATTCAATGATGTATTCAATCTTTTGGTTAGGTGAAATGTAAATGACTACCGACAATATTGTTTGACCATCAGAAAGAAGGTATTCAGCTGCACAAATGTCTCCAACAGGTCTTAACACTCATGGATTTTCCAACAGTTTGTTGATAAATCACTTCCATATGAGAAGTAACAACATGAGTATGATTTTTCTCTCTTATGATTAACTGCCACACTGCCAGCTTGTTGATCTTCATTAGGTTTGCTTACTTTGTTATTTAGCCACATTTCAGAAAGTAGAAGTAAATTGGATGGTTGGGTGACTGCATCAGTGAGATCGTCACTGTGAGCATGTAAACTTTGACAGTTTAATGTTATTATGGAAAGATCTTTTCATTTACTGATGAACTCGTATAAAGTATCTTGCATGGTAAGTAGAGGATTACTCAACAACCTGGTCATTTCAGCTTGAAGTGCAAGAGTGGATGTAGCATTTCTCAATCCATGATAAAATTTCTTTTTTCAATTTGCAGCACAACCAGTATTAGTGGAAAATGATTGTTTAGCTGAGATCGTTTTGTTGTTATTCAACAAATCACTTGTACTTCTTCTTGCGATCAGTAAACAAAATAATTTTTTAGTGAAAAAATTATTTTGTTTACCAATTTCGACTTGCTTAGTTCTAGCAAGTCAGACCACAGCAGGTGATCCTGGGCATTTCAACCAAAGACATTTAATAGAATTGGTCTCTTCATCATATTCAATACATGCCAATTTTCCATAAAGCTCCATTAGCCAGACCATCGGACACATCAGTATTAGTGGTTATCAAGTATGGTTTGCTAATAAGCAAAGGTTACTTTTAAATGCATCTTTCCCGACATATTTAAAATCAACTCTTAAAACAAACCTCACGTTCTTAGTCTCATTATTTGCATGGCCATATAAAGAAGATAAGGCATCACTCCACATCGATGTGAACTACGAAGTTCATTCGATGCCATCATAAACTGTGTAACTTTTAAATTATCTGTAAACTCTCGATACTGACCAAGGTAAATTCTAGGAAAGGACAATTCTTCGGCATTTTCGTCAAAAAGTAAACTTTGTGGAACATTTTGTTCACCAGGAGCTATTCATAAATATTTGTCATCGCTCCACAAAAGAGTTTGTTGTTGAGCGACTAAACTTTCTTCAATAGGATAGCTTCACTTATTTCATGTAGGAGCGTCATCGTGTTCCATGTTTTCTTCGAAGAATGCTTTGTCAATCTCGATATCATACAGACGATACAAAGGAGTTGTAAGTAGATACTTTAACCAAACCCTTACATCTCGTTTACAATCCAAGTGCATTAAATAACTCTATTTGTGTATTTTTTGTACATTTGATATGAACGTTAAAGCAATAATTGTCATATATTCTCCGAGGCAAATAATTGACCATCGAAATAACATTTAAACAGGAACATTTATAATTTGGCCCAAAATTCCGTATTGGCCGAAACCATGTCTTAAGTCTTCTAATTTGCATGAATGATATATGAGGAGAAATGAGGTGCTCAGTTACTAAATCTGATTGAGGCAGATGAGGTGGAATAGCATGATAAACGAAACTGTTGCTCTTCGAAAATGTTGGAATGGAATCATTTTTGAGAGATGCTCAACAAGTATTACAAGCTTTCATAGTTATGTCTGCAGTTGGAAATTCTAAAAGTAACAGGTAACTTCCTGGAGTGCACAATTTTACATCATTTTCATACCATAATCGATCGCACAAACAGCTCCAAATGTATTTTTCAGAAATTGTTCAAATTCTTCATAGGAGTTATGGTCATGTTTGACGTTCTTGTAAATGATTTCATGCTCGATTGCTGTCGAAATCCGTGGAGGATCTTCAACAGGCGATTGAACTAAAGTATGATTTTGTTTCTTTTTGGATGATGCAATCAAAGCTGATTTTTGCAGTATGCTCTCAGGAATCAATTGAAAATCCTCAGGTAATTCATTTGAACTCAAATCTTCTGGATCGAAATCTTCAGGAAGTTCTTGAATATAATTTCGTGATGTCGACAGTCCAGCTTCTTAATGAGAAGTCAATGTTGATGTTGATCAACATTGACTTCGATCAAAGAAAGCTGATGTTGATCAAAATCCTGAGAAGCAGATTTTTAATTCTGCAATTTTTTCGTTCTCTATGTTTTTGAACTCATTCTTTTGTCGACATGGGAGGTTACTTCGGTGGCTTTGAAGCTTTTATTCTTGCATACTTTTCTCAATTTTGCTCATTTTTAGCCATCTTTGAAATACTCTTATAGGTTGTTAACTGAAATTTGATTTGGTATTTTGCCAATTCAGTAGTTAGCGAAATCCATTTGTAGACTAGTATGACATCATTACCAAAAACTACTGCAAGAAGTGATTGTTGTTTGTTCAAGCGATTGTTTTATTGTTGCATTTTTGAATCAAAACCATTTAAATTTTTAAATGGTTTAATCGAAACTTACTTATTTACTTACACTACTTAGAAGGTTGATGTTGATCAAAATCTTAAGGAGCTGATTTTATTAAAGTCAGCATTTTTTTTTTTTTTTTTTTTTTGTTCTCTGTTTTTGAACTCATTCCTTTTCAACACAAGAGGCTTCTTTGGTGGCTTTGAAGCTTTTGTTCTTGCATAATATTACTACCCGTTGCTTACTCTACTGAATCACCATTAATGATTGAGTTAATGTCATTTAAGAAGTGATGTCATTTCTGTATCTTAGTATGAACTTACTCTACCGAATCAATGTTAGTGAATGAGTTAGCATCGTTAATGCCATTTAGGAAGTGACGTCATTTACATAATTTAAAATCTAACAGCCGCCTAATAGTGAGTGACATCAATTGCATCATTTCCGTAAGAAAATTTCATTACCAATCGGTTTAACTCCCGTGCCGCCATAGATGTTTTCACATCAAAAATGGATAAAATTCTTGTAATGGATGATACCAGCTGTATTACGCCAGACACACTCACACACAGCAAAATTTGCTGGTGAAGTGGGAGATTAAATACATGCAGCCCAAGTTCACAGGATTATATATAACCAATGCTATTATTGTTTGGTATATTGCTGTCATATTGCTGTCATAAAGCATTTTTATTCACATGTCAACATTATCCAAAATGTGAAGAAGAAATGTGTGATGCAAAATCAGCAACAAGCAAAGTGATAATCTCTGGAGTTTATTGTCAGTTCTGAGTTTATGTGAAATCAATTTGTTCAGTTTGTACACTTTACTTCTGGTCAATGCAAATGAATGGTTTCATCTCTTACATTGAGTGTTTCTCCAAGCACCTGACATGTTTGGCTTGAATCTGACTCAGTTAACCATCGATGGTAGTTGGTCATCCCTCACAGGATGCGTCATCAAACTCATCACCATTTGTTTTTTTGAACCATTTTTGGGTTGTGCATTGCTCAGTATATCTTCTCCAAATGATTGGAGCACCATGCCGAATTCCATGTACACACACTATGTATGTGTATATGCAATATCAGTAAATGTGCTGATTCTGAAAATCACCATAAAAAGTCTATCACGTCTACATCAAAAGATGTACCAACGTTTAATGTTAAAATAAAGGGATATATACATATAATTCACATTTGTTAATACAAGTGTAAAAAAATATTATACATTCTCTATAACTCATTTAACTTCTGAAAAAATATCATAAATCATAGCAAAATAGTTATATTTATTATTATTATTTTATTATTAGCATTATGGTGCAAGGAAGCCTGAGGCTTATGCTGCACCAGGGGGGAAAAAAATCTGAATTACCCTGAGAGAGAGAGAGAGAAAGAGAGAGAGAGAGAGAGAGAGAGAAAGAGAGAGAGAGAGAGAGAGAGAGAGAGAGAGAAGTAGAAGGGAATCACCAAGAAAGAGAAGAATGGTGATATCCAGCTTAGGACCCTGGGTGTGCCAAGCCCATACTCAGATGATACATATATAGATGTATGTATATCACATCTATGTACTCATAGATAGATGTGAGCCCCTAGGGTTCTAAATATAATCAGCATATCTGTAATTGTCCGAAAAAATGTTTGGTACTAAGGGTTTTCTCTTGTATTCCTGCTTACTATCCCTCACAAGGAACCAGCAGTAATCCCCCATCATTACGGGATCCCAGCGACCTTGTTACCATTTTTCCATTGTGGAAATATCCTGATGAAACCGCTCCCCTTGTTCATCACTTGTGTCTCCCATATTTTGAGATGGGAATGAAGAAAATGAATTTAACGACATTCGACAGCCCATGTTTTTGTAGCACTCGAGTAAATTAAACACCAACATTTCATAGTTTTCTTCTTTCCTATTACAAAAAAAACCATGTACTACCACCTTAAATGATTGCCAAGCTACCAATTCAATCTCCTTTAACTGGGTTTCAAACACAGTCTTTCGGCACCTCCGTAGCCAGGTGGGCAGGAGCAATAGTGTATAGCACACGCTTCTTGATTAGACTGGGGTTCAAGCCCGTGACCACCAAATATGGAGAATGCAGAAAGGTCAGGGAATGACCACCGCATATCCCCGGAGCAATATGGCCTTAGTTGGTAATGCTCCTAAAAAACCAAATAACAACAACATGGTCTTTCAGGAGTTTCCTAATTTGGGGTCCTACAAAAATTCCTTCCTTAAGTTTGTCATATGTTAAATTAGGAAATGCACTTCTCAAGTATGCAAATTCGTTACTTTCTTTATCTAGTCCCTTCACGAAATTTTTCATCAATCCAAGTTTGATGTGCAGGGGTGGAAGAACCTTATGGAATATATTACATTGTCCTAGTATGAACTTGTTCCGCTTGTCCCAGTGTTGCACAACATAATGTTCTTCTGTCACACAGCTGTCCCACAAACACAAAAAACAACATTGCGTAACCCCCCCCTGCAAATCAACAAGTAAACCAATAACCTTAAGATCACTGCATATGTTTCAACCATAATCCTAGTATTTTATAGCATGCAGAACTTTAGACATGCTTTCATGACTTTCTTTAAGTCCAGCTGAATGAAGCATTAGTAGAGGCATATGATGCAAGAAAGCAAGCTTATGTAGCATCAGGCAGTACACAGCATCACCAATACACATCAGCAATACACACAATAAGCATACACATGATGCTGCTTATGCAGCATCATGTGTATGCTTATTCGTTGTAGTACTATATGAATTTCTGAAAATGTAAATTCAGTTTTGACTACTACAATATAAAAACAACACAAATTCAATTTTTATCATAACACAGTACACAGATTTAGAGAACATGTCACAATCAGTTAATACTTGGTAAACCTTGGCACAGCCCACAAAATTTCTCACCAAAAACGCTCTCTTCAAATTGTAAATTGTTGCATCAGAATTTGAACCTAAGAACCAATAGGTAGAAGTCTGATTATGTTTATCACAAGAAAACCGAGGCCAGAATTGATTGCTAAAATTAAGAACTTATATATGTTAAAATAAATCAATATGTCATACGTTACTGGCTAGATTATGCGAAATTGACATGTTTTGGTAAAATGTAATGCCCTCTATATTTAATAACTGTGACATGATGTGAAACTATCAAGATGATTTTCAAAATCTACACATAAAAATTGGTTAAAAACAGCATTTAAGTTCTTGGAGGTAAAAATTGTGTTGGCTAGTGTAATTGGAACAGTAATTTTTTGCCACTTTTCATTATTTTAATGTCCATGACATTAAAATAAGGAAAAGTGACAAAAAATTGCTAGAATCAACTTACAGTATTACTTGTACATTTCAAAATGTATCAGTGGTTAATTACTATCTTACAATGATGGCCTCCATATAATTTTGTCAAAATACTAATCTTGGAAAACCCCACAGACTTTTTTTTTTTGGTCACCTGAAATGAAACAAAAAGAATATAAAACATAATACCTATTTAAACTTGAGTCCACCACAACAGAAGCAAGAATGTGATCAGTAGAATAGCGCGCAAGACTACAATACCTTCCAAGCTTAACCAAAAAAAAAAAGGGATGGGAAAGCCACACGGAATGAAGTAAATCATCATCTCTTTACAACAACAAATGGTACAAAGCGGTTCAATTTAAACGTAATTGTGTACACAACTTGACAATATAACTGAAATATATAAGGCATTAAATTTATAGAGAATTTTAATTAAGAATTAAAACTTTTTAATTAATTTTTTTTAGGGGAAACTGAAAATAAATCATCGAGAGTTATGAAACAAGCGACTAGGATAAGAAGTAAGAATGCTTGTTTGTTTATAGTATAAATGTTTTATTTATGATATTGAACATCAACTTTGTTTGCTCTTTCTCTTATCTTCATTAGGTGTATCTCACAATCTTTATTCTTAATTCAGACTACCTACTTCAAAAACAATGCAAAGTTTATTCAAACAATTAGTTACTCTGTAATTGAAAGCAAATTTTCGCACATCTATCCTGAAACCATACTTTTCTTTGTCCCCCCCCTTCCGTGTGTGTGTGTGTGTCTCATCCACAAAAGAGTAAGAATGCCATCAGCATTTAATTACCCAACCTTTTGCCGTAAAAACTTCAAATCAGTTCTCACAAATGCTATACCATACAAGCCTGATATACCATCATCAATATCATGAATAAATACAGAAAACAACAATGGATCCAACACTGAACCCTGGGGGACTCCACTAATAACATTAGTCATTTTGCCTCCAATGGCACACTGCTTCAATTTGTTCAGAAGTCTTCCATGCGCAACAATATCAAAAGCCTTTCTAAGATCCAAATATATGATATCAAAATTATTCTTTGCATACTACATCATAGTATCCAGTCAAATTGGTCAGACAAGACTTCCCCTTAACAAACCCATGCTGTGTCTGAACTATAACTGCAGTCTTGTCTAGATGATCCTGCAGTGCTTTAACCAGAGACTGCATTATTTTCCCCAGAACAAAAGTTAAACTAACAGGTCTGTAATTACTGGTGTCAACCTTTTATCCCCCTTTGTGAATTGGATATATATTTGCACATCTCCAGT
Organism: Mastigoproctus giganteus; assembly: GCF_048544385.1. NCBI lineage: Eukaryota > Metazoa > Arthropoda > Arachnida > Uropygi > Thelyphonidae > Mastigoproctus > Mastigoproctus giganteus. The sequence goes on along the minus strand of NC_143577.1, from coordinate 213,004,069 downwards.
ACTTGGGGACCTCTCCTGAGTCCAAGGACGCTCTCATAATTATGGCTAAGGATTTGCTTACTTCTTTTGCTGCCTCTTTAATATGACTGGATAGACCCCATTCCACCCCAGGTGACTTTATTATGTTTAACTTCAATTTCTCCTCCACTTTGCTCTGTTATTACAAAATTGTTTAATTCCCTATTAGAGTTTGATAAGTTTCTGGCCTTCACTTTCCTACAGAATTCTTCATGTGTGAATGTAAGCGCAAAATATTCATTCAGTTTGTCAGCTACCTGAGCAGAACCATCAACAATCAACAAGTGGACTAATCTGATTCATCCCCTTCCTTCTAGAATTTACATAAGTAAAGAAGTTTTTACTGTTTTTTTTTGCCAAAGATTTCTTGTGATCTGCCTTTGCTTGCCTAACCTTTTTTGTAACTTGATTAGAGACTATCTTATATCTACCATAGGCATCTGTATCTCCTGATAATTTGTGTCCCATGCATTTTTCTTCTCTGCCACAAGTCTCGTTAGTTCATCTGACATCTGTTTAGGCCTAAACCTTGAACAGTATTTCTTAGTTGGTATGAAAAGCCTTGCAGCTTCCCATTTAGAATTTGCTGTTGATAACGTCAGTTGGTCCCACTGTATAGAATTTAAAAACTGTCTGAGACCACTGTAGTTGCCTTTAAGGAAGCAAAAACCCTTCCCTTTACCCCTGATGACAGTTACATCTTTGAGTAAATCCCATATCAGTACACTGTGATCACTGCCACCTAGTGATTCCTTTATCTGCAGATTCTTAATGCATGAATAATCATTGTTGATAATCAGCTCAAGAGTCTTACTCCCCCTAGTTGCCTCTCGAACATGCTGCTGTAGAAAACAATCATCCAATAAATCAACAAAAGTCTTGCTAGTGTGTGTGTGTGTGTGTGTGTGACACACCAACAAGTTTCAGTCTATATCTGGGAAGCTAAAACCCCCCATTATAAGACAATCTGATTTACTGGCCCACTCGATTTTTCTGTATAGTTGTTCATTGTACTGATCAGTCAATTAGGCCTATAACGCACTCATACTCTCAATTTTGCTTTCCCAGTACTTATGTCATGCCAAACTGACTCAACACTGCACATCCAGTGCAGTGTTGAGTCAGTTTGGCATGACCCGTGTCAACTGGATGCTCTTCCTTACATTTTACGTGACCCCTCCTCTCTTTCTATTATTTCTGTACACATTGTACTCCCCAAATTCCAATTCTGCATTCCTTGTCTCTCTGTGACACCACGTCTTTGATATCCCAACAATATCTGCCTTTGATGTATTCACCAGCACCTCAAATTCATCAAATTTATTTACTATACTCCTAGTATTGGTATATATGCACCTATTCTTACTCTTAGTTACCCTAACACAGCCCAGGTATTTACTTGTTCCATGATGACTCTCAGGAGTCCTTGAAATCCCCAGTACTTCGCTTTCCAGGCTGCTGCTCATTCCAATAGAAGCAGTGCAAGGATCACTTTCACCTTTGCCTGTGGCTACTGTTAATCTATTAGTCTGAATTCCCCAAGCTAGCAGATTTCCAACCCACCTAACACTGCCTCGAGCATCGGCAAATATTTTGCACCCTTTCTATTTAAGTGTATCCCATCCCTGTAGAAATCTCTCCTGTTAACAAGCACAGACCATGCTGAGAAAAATTCTACTCCATGAGTCTTGCACAATCTTTCCAGGGCCGAATTGATTGAGAAGGCTCTCATCATATTGAGAAGGCCTCCTATTGTGTCTGGGTGGATTTGCAGATACTTTCAAATATAATCCTAACTTGCAACTTTTTTCAGCATTGACCTGTACTTGTTAAGTAAGTCCACAGATCTCCTACTCTTAATGTCATTAGTGCCAACGTGTACAACAGTATCACCCTTTGTGCCCTTAAAAGATATCTGCTCTACGTCATGAACTTGTGCTCCTGGCAGACATACCCCAGTCCTATTCCACATATCCTTTTTGCACAATATATTTCCCATCTCCCTGACAATAGTCACCAACAATAACTAACTCCTGTGGGACCATCGCATTCTACCCTGTTGGTTGCTGCTGTGTTGCCTGATGCACAAGAGTGAGCTCTGGCATTGAGTTGGGCAGCTGAGAGTTTGATGGGGCCCCTTCATTTTAATTTCTTTGAGGGCATCTACCCTACTCTTCAAACTATCATAGACACCCATCAGAATGCCACGTTGGCACCTCATTTCTTGACACTCTGCACCTAGCACACACACAAAGACATCCTCCTTGGCTAGATCATGGCCTGTTCCAGAAAGGGCCGCAAACATTTCACAATGTTTGCGGCGCTTTCGCAAAACATTGCACATTTTTTTAGGCTGTGATGCATTGGGAATTGCCCGCTTCCATTCTCCCCAGAGCCACAGCACTCCCACTACTTTGTGGCACAGAGTGAGGGAAAAAATACTTCTGTGAGTACTAATTTTAAAGTTCTCCAAATTTCAGTTGTCTATATAAGTTGGTTATGTTTGTGTGAGCAAAATGTCCTTATGCACCTGTTGAAAGTAGGATATAAGTCAGAGTGAACGTACACTATGTATAATTACAATAAGTAATAGAAGTACATTGGGAGTAATCCTCAGACATGTAGACAAGCATCTACTGATTTTAACTTGTTGGCAGAAAGGCTCATATCAGTTCAATGTGGGACACACTCTTGATAAAGTTTGTGATTGTTCCCACCAGGTCAAGGCTACAAGGATTGTCTCGGTAGACTGCACGTTTCATTCCACCCCTACAGTTAAAAATCAGAGGAGTAAGGTCAGGTGATCACCAAACACATCACACAAAGTTCAAAATATTTTATTATTTTCTGCGGGCTCTAGGGTTTCCCCTATCCGCCTCTGAAGAGTAACTGTACATTATGTACAATTTGTGGGTTAGCAAAACATCTTGATCCACCAACTTCACAGGAATAATTACAAACAATAAGTCTCTTGCCTGAGACCAATATAGTATAGCCGCACATCTGACCATACAGTATATCAGTAACACTTGCAACTCAGTTATTAGAATTTGTTGAAGGCACCAATTTCTACATTAACCTTCACAACTTATACAACTATACAGATAGTTAGAACCTACCAGTTCGGTTACAATGAGGTCAGACATATATCTTACAATTTATAGAATTTAAGATTTACAATTTATGCACCTTATTAGAGGCCAAAGTCCCAGGACACCGCCCACCTAACAGTGAACCTGGCACATTGACTAATTTATACTAAACACTAATATTGCCGTCCGGCAATAAATACAAATAAATTTCCTCATCAGAGGTCCTGTAACAATGCGATTAATATCAAGGCAATATATACAGTGGTAGTACACTTATTACATAATTATTCTCAGTTGGCAAGTCCTTTCCTTCTGCGGAAAGCCTTGTCAGCAAAGTTAGCCAGTGCCTGAAAATTTTCCTTACATTCTAAAAAGTTGAAGTTTCAAATACATATATATATATACACAGTTATGCCCAGTTAATTTATTAAAGTACAAATAAAATAAAATATAAGTACAAAATTCAGTAGCTTTCGGAACACGTGTCCCTTTTATCAACTGACAAATTTGAATACATTACAAGCAAAGTGTGGCACGTTACTCATGCGTCATTGTTGTAGCACGGACGTGTGCTGCCTTACGCCAGTGATCATCCATCAATAAAACGGTTGTCTCTAGGATGGGATGTATACGCATGCCTTTCTGGCGATTTAATGCCTTAGGGTTGTTTATTATGTTTAGTGACTCTAGCCATAGGCGGTGGCGAAAGTGTCGCGTGTGGTCCACTATCTCAAAGTCGCGCTTGGGGTCAAGATCGTGGTTGGTAGCCCAAAAATGTTCTGCGAGCACGGACTGGTCAGTTTCGGCAAGCCGGATTGCTCTGTCGTGTTCCGTAAGGCGATCCTGGAGACGTCTCGATGTCTCACCTACGTAGCAACTGTTACAGGCCCTACAGGTGATACGGTACACTACATTGCTGCGTAAGACAGGTGTGACAGGGGTCTTCACACTGGAGACAAGTGAATGTAGGCTCTTACCGGGTAATTGCACACATTTGATGTTGTAACTTCTCAGGATCTTCGAGATACGTCCTGACACTCCTGGATAGTACGGAATGTAGGCAGACGATATGCCGACTTGCTTCGGAGGTCTTGGGTTGGAAGTAAGTTCTTCTGCCTGTAACAAGCATCTGTTAAGTACATGGGATGGATAACCGCATCTGGTTAGGTCCGCCTTCACACGGGAGATCTCGTTACGTCTAATTGTGTCGGTGCTGGAATGGCTTCAGGCCCTGGAGAATAGGGTGCGGGCAGTGCTATTGAGATGGCTTGGAGCGTGGCCGGACCCGTAGTTGGTGAATTGACCGCACCACATGGGTTTGCGGTATACTGAGGTCTCTAGACTTGGGCCTACGCGATGCACTAGCACGTCCAGAAACGGGAGCGAACCGTCCACCTCTGATTCTACGGTAAACTTGATGAAATTGGATAGAGAGTTGAGGTGTTCTAGTAGTACCGTTTCAGAACCACGTGGTATTATGGTAAAAATATCGTCGACGTATCTACACCACGTTGTAATAGGTGTAGGTGGGTTCTGGTGTATCTGCTCCTCCAGATCTTCCATGGCGATGTTAGCTACTATGGAACTGACAGGGGCACCCATAGCAGTGCCATGTACTTGTTTGTAGAGTGAGTCTTCAAAGGTGAAGATGCTGCTAGAGAGGCATAGGTTGAGAGCGGTACAGATGTCATCAGTGGATAGTGACGTCCTGGATTGGAGGCTTAAGTCGCTCTCAAGGAGCCTTCTGGCGCAGTGCACGGCCTGTTGGACGGGAATCGAGGTGAATAAAGAAACCACGTCAAATGATGCCATGACAGAGTTGTCAGGGATTGAAATGTCCTTAATGATGTTAATAAATTCACTGCTGTTTTTAACGGTGTGAGATGTATTACCTATAAGAGGCGAGAGGAGGCTCGCGATGTGTTTGGACAGTTCATACGTTGGGGCACTGCAGCAAGACACTATAGGTCTGAGAGGAATACCCGGTTTATGGATCTTTGGTAATCCATAGAATTGCGGTAGTTGGCAGCCAGTAGCACGTTGAAGATGGTGAGTCGCGGTCGGGATCTTCTTATCTTTAAGCCATGCGTGGACAAGTTTATTAACATTTGCTTCCAGACGTTTCAAGACTTTAACGGGAGGATCAGGTAGAGGTTCATATACGTTAGGATCGAGTAATAGGGCCAAGGCTTTCTCTCGGTAGGCTGATCGGTCCAGCACAACAGTCCGGCGCCCTTTATCCGCAGGAAGTACAACGATGGAGTTGTCTTTTCTTATAGATGACAGGGCGGCACGCTGGCGGTGGTTGAGGTTTGAGTACGTTTTTCGAGTGTTGCGGAGGACTGCAGCAGTCTTGAGTCGGATCTCGTTGGCAGTTTCTTCGGGAAGGTTGGTAATACTGGCTTCTATACCCATAGCGAGCTGTGTGATGGGAGGTTTCGATGGTATAACGGCAAATTTCATACCGTTTGATAAAACACTCAGCTGCTCGTTGGACAGTTGTTTGTTACTTAGATTCAAGACGAAAGAAGTCGTGTCGCCTGAACGAGTGTTCGCCTTTAAGGAGTTGGCTTCTATGCTTAAGTTTATGAACTTGCGCTGCTGGCGTAAACGGTAGGTATCCGAGGTCTGACTAGCCCGATGGCAGATGGTATGTATAAGGTTTGTAAATACGATAGGCGAGACCTTACCTTGCAGATGTTGTAACAGTCTGGACTTGTTACTTTTTTGGGCTACCAACCACGATCTTGACCCCAAGCGCGACTTTGAGATAGTGGACCGCGCGCGACACTTTCGCCACCGCCTATGGCTAGAGTCACTAAACATAATAAACAACCCTAAGGCATTAAATCGCCAGAAAGGCATGCGTATACATCCCATCCTAGAGACAACCGTTTTATTGATGGATGATCACTGGCGTAAGGCAGCACACGTCCGTGCTACAACAATGACGCATGAGTAACATGCCACACTTTGCTTGTAATGTATTCAAATTTGTCAGTTGATAAAAGGACACGTGCTCCGAAAGCTACTGAATTTTGTACTTATATTTTATTTTATTTGTACTTTAATAAATTAACTGGGCATAACTGTGTATATATATATATGTATTTGAAACTATGGACCCCAGTACTCCAGGCCCATTTGTCACTAAAGTTGAAGTTATTTACATCATAAACTTCTGTCAATGTCTGAAGTTCAAATCAAATGTCTACATAATATCGACATTCTAAGATTGTATGTTGGACTGTCTCCTCTGAGCCACATTTACAAATAGGAGACGCAGCCAAATGCAGAGTAAATAACTGAGTTTAGGCTGCCATGCCCGGATAGAAGGAAAGTTAGGTGAAGGCCTGGGTTAAACCAGGGCCAATGTTTTTTGTTAAATTCAGCAACTTGAAGTATAAAAAGGATAGTAATTCTTCCAGTGTTGGCATTAGTCCATTCGTTTTGCCATTCCTGGAGGAACTGGTTTCTTAATCTAGCGTTTTCTTCTTTCACTGGCATGTCCAGGTTAACAGAAAACTGGTTGAACTGTGCTGCAATATCCTTCCTTCTACAATACTGAAAGTAATTGTACAGTACTTCATATTTAATTGGCAGTTTGCCTTTGATTACCTGTAGTGCCGACATTGAAATCATGTGATACACTCTTGAAGTTGCAATCAGGAAGAAGTTCTGGGCTTGAGTCAAAAAAAAAAAATTTTTTTCAGCCATGACTATGCGTATACTGGGGCCTCAAGCACCCGCAGCATAACAGACAATAGGAATAAATATGCATTTGTAGTACAGCTTGAGAGTGGAGGATTTCAGACCCCAAAGAACCTTTGGTAATTCTGATTATTTTGCCTGTCAGAGCCTTGATTTTGCTTAATACATATTTAGCATGGGTAATGAATTGAAGTTTGTTATCTAACATAATTCCTAGGTATTTGTATGAGTTAACTAATTTTATTGATTGTTCTTTAATCTTAATACTTGGAGGTCTATTTTGGGTCTAATTTTCCTTTGAGAAGAATTTTTGTTTTGGGAACAGAAATAGTTAATTTATGTGTACTACACCACTCATTTAGGTCTGATAGGACTTCATTAGCATGGATTTAAAGTTGTCTGGAGTTTCCAGAAATAATCATAATTAAATTGTCTGTGTACGCGATCTTAGTAGTGCAGTTATGTTCGGTTGCCAGCCACCCATCAAGGACCACGTTCCAGCATACTGGTCCGAGAACCGATCCCTCAGGGCAACCATGAGTCACAGGTCTTGCAACAGAGCAGGATCCACTGGAGACCACAAGTGAATGATTCTGGAAATAATCCGTGATGAGACAATAAATAGGCACAGAGACCCCAGCCTCTCAGAACCTCTCCAGGACACTTTGCCACCAAAGTGTCAAAGGCCCCTTTGAAGTCTACAAGGAGGCCAAGGACATACTTTTCATTGGAGGCTGAAACGTTATTAATAACTAGGTTAATGGCATCCACTGTAGACATCCCAGCTGTGAAGCCAAACTGATATCTGTAGTTTAGGTTTCTTTCTTTATAGTGCTTTTGGAATCTTGCTACAATCAGCTTCTCTAGTATTTTTCCGAAGGCCGGAAGTAAAGCGATTGGGTGGTATGAATTTGCCTGATTTGCTGGGATTCTTAATGAGTAATTTAAGATTTTCTTTTTTCCAAGGAGAGGGGAAGGATCCATATTGTAGGCAGGCATTAAAGAGGTTCATCATCAGTTGGGGGCAGGTACTCCAGATCCTTTTAACAATGGTAACTTCTTATAGGTCCAGTCCAGGGCATTTGCCATCACGCAAAGTCGCAACAGCAAGACCTACCTCGTCCCTGTCAAAATCATCTTCGTGGCTTTGGCCTACGTAGGAAAGATGTTCTAAACGAATGGACTTTCTGGTACAGTTTCATCCTGCATAATCAATTCATCCAAAATTGTTTCCATATTCTCAGCCCGTTTCGGAGTTATCAGATCTAAGTACAGAGGAGAATATTTCCCCCGGATGAATTTTGTCTAGTGTCAGCTTGTAGATTAAGCCCCAGGGCTCCTGGTCCATAGTTTGTTTAACTAAGCATTCCCAAGTGGAGCGTTTTTCTTTGTAAATATTGTTGAAATATGTCCTCTCATTTTTGTATATTTCATTCAAGCGGTTTATCTCATCTTCAGGTCTACCATCTCTCATAGTTCTCTGAATATCTCGTCTTGCGCTCTTTGTATGATTCCTTAGAGTAGAAAGGTTCTGGGACCACCACGGAACCAAATTTTTTCTTCTCTGTTTCTTCTTAATCGTCTCGTCGCATATTTCAGTGATGATTGCCATCAATTCTTTTAGATGTTAGTCCAAAGTAAGATCTGTCAGTTTTTCATCCTTAAATTTTTCCTTAAGTAGTTTCTCAAAAGGATTCCAATTGATTTGTCAAGTTTTGTATCTGGGGAAGTCATGAGTGACTCTCAAAGCTGCTGCGTTTTCATTAGATATTATGTCAAAGGTTATTACATTTTGGTCGCTTACCGACTAAGAGGAGTGAACAGTCCAGTTTTCTATGCATCTCCCGAATGTTGCATTCGACAGAGTGACATCTATGTAAGACTGACCATAAGGGGATAAGTAAGTGGGCAGATGCCCAGCGGAGTTCCAGAGAATCAATTCGTTAGTTATTATGAATTCCTCCAGTAATTCACCTTTATTATTCATCATGGGTCTGTTCCACATGGTGGAAGAAGCATTTGTGTCGGTCATAACTATCTTTTTGCCTGATAACCTAATTAAAGCTGTCTCAAGGAAGTTTAGATAAGGCTCAATTTGTTGAGAATGCTGTGAGCACTGCATGTAGATTGAGATGAAGAATATTTGTCCAAAACTACCTTCCAAGCATGCACATGCCGCATGCTCGGAGCAGAGACCATTTACCCTTGTGATCGTGATCTGCTTGTCCGCTATAACAAGAGCTGCCCTTGCCACAGCATTTGCACCCTGTCCTGTAACAGTAATACATTAGATTGAACCACCCTACAGCTGTTTGGTAATCCTTTAACTTTGCTTTGTAGGAGTATAATTCCTGAAGCCCTAATATGTCAATTTTATGATCCGTAATTATTTTAGAGATATCACTCATTGCAGGTGCAGAACGCTGGCAGTTTAATTGTAATATTTTTAATCTCTCACCATGCTGTACATTTTTTATCTTACTGAATGTAATTTGTGCGAGATTTGGTGACCTCCTGAGCTCGCAAGAACTCAGGACACTTCGTCACGATATGAGTGATCTGATTTCCTCTTTTATTTTGCAGTTTGGGCATGTAACGGGTGATTCAGGAGTGGGACACGATTGCGACTGATGACCTTGCAGTTCACAATGCCCACATGTGTAGTCCTGCCGTCTACAATATCTAGCCGAATGCCCATAAGCCAAACATTTAAAACAACATGAAGCGATAATAAAATCCTTCACGTTGTGAACCGACCAGCCAAGGTAGACGCAAGTGTCATCTTTTAATATGATTCGCCTGATATAGGCAGGAACTTCAATTATCCAGTGTTTGTTGTTTTTATTTTTAGCATTAATCTTAAACCTCACCTTAACCCCCTTTTTGAAATCTTCCTCACTAACATTGTGCTCACCCAAGCTTTTGACATACAGATCCTCCAAGAATTCTTGGTCTGACCCATCTTTTTGTATGTCATAGAGTATCATAGTCGAGTTTAGTTTTCGGGGAAAGTCTGCAATTAATTTGTGCTCCTTTAATTTAGTAATGTTTTCATCAGTTGCAGTTTCAATTGCAATGCCTTTTTCTCTTAACTTTTGTGATAGATTTTATTTTAATATGTTTAAGTTCAGATTTAAAATTCATTGCAATCACCTGTTTAACTTCTTCACTCGTTTTTAATTCACACTTTTCACTAGCTTTAATCAATACTACATGCTTTGATTGAGTTCCCGAGGGAATCATTCAGCAGTAGTCTTTATGCCTGCACTTGCTGCAGCCACCTTAGCATAAGTGGCCACAGGGGTGGACGTAGGCAAAACTCGTAAATCTAAATTTGTTTTTAACCTCTCATTATCAACGGTGAGATCAATCACCAATCGTTCCATATTTTATCAGCTTCCACCACCATCGGGGGGGGGTAACAGTAGATCCTGACTTAAAAATATCTAGAAAATTATTTTTCAGAGCACTTAATTAATCTAAATTAAGCATACAGTTTGAATGCTCCGGATTGTTTACCGACTAGGAATCAGCTGCACATTCAGGTGATCCCAGTTGGGGTAATTCCTTCCCTAGCATATCTATAAATTTGTCTAAAGGTTCTTTCAACCCAGTATTTAGAAAGTCTGGAGCTAACGTTAGATCTCCAGCCATTTCCGATAGAGAATAATCATCAGACATCATTACACTGGTTGACAGTTTTCCTGTTACAAACTAAATCACACCTGGAAGAAACACCTGACTTTAACTTAGTCCAGTTAGCCGTAAGAGTTTTCGTTTACACTAGGAGCAGTCCACAAGGAGAATTAGGATTAAGCTATTTCTGGCTCTGCTGTACAGCAGTCACCATCTTTGTCCTTGCAATCAGTCTAGCAGGGTAAGATCAGTTAGAGTATGGCTACTTGACCCACAATGCATTTGCTTGGTATGTTAATCCGGATATGGTTCGTTTTACAGTAGGAATGTACTACAGTTGTCTTTCCCATACTGTTTCAAGTTCCTTATTTATGTGAAGGCAGTGGAGAAGCTTTAGGCAAAGATTAACCTGCAGGGGTCACTTCCATGCCTTCTCCTTGCGAGGCTCACAATCTTGACGACCTGTTCGGTTATTTGGTTTTTAGGAGCATTAGCAACTAAGGCCATATTGCTCTGGGGATATGCAATGGCCATTCCCCGACCTTTTCCTTGACAACTTACCTTGAGCAGTCTGACTATGTGAATAGTCTTTTATTAACAGAATTTTTGAAAACAATTATTAAAGGTTTTACATGTTGTACCTATCCTAGAGGATGGAGATTAACACTGTATGAAGTGTACATTGCATCCTCACGATAGGCAAACTTTCAACACCGTTGGCGACCTAGATCCGACCAAAAAAACTATGTTGAACACAGAGCACAGCAAAATGCAACCGCACTGACCGACTCACCCGGTGATACCCAGGCACACCTAGGAATTAGCTCCAGGCAACGTTGTCCTCAATTAAACGTGCGACAAAGGAGCGGGAATCATATAACTCTATAAGCTGCTAGTTTTCTCAAAGGATATGAAACCAGTTACTTGTCTTCATGATATCGAGCATCATACACCAACCTTTTAATCATGCGTTGATATCTCCTGAATGGCTTATGAATCTGCCAACCAAATGCTGTTGTTTCGAAGTTGACATACCTCGATAAATGAGACTGTTTCATTGCTGAAAAAGGTGATATTTAGAATTTCTTCCCCATTAGGTGTAAGGAAGTCTCAGAACCATCAGCAATATTGCATGCACTTCATGTGGTCATGTTCCTGCACTGATGTTATCTTATACAGATGCACCTTCAGGTGTGGTTGTTTTTTTTGGTTTTCTTTTAAGTGCTTTCCTTGTCGAGCCATGAGATACCTGCTTGCTGTAACAATTTTCAGATCTCTCATTATGTGATCAGGAATGTTCAGTACTTTGTCCTCTGAACTGATGGCCTGCCAGACCTTGGCACTTCTGCAACTGATCCAGTTTCTTATACTTGTTAAACAACTGTTGCACTGGGTTGTGACCATGGGGAAAATCCTTAGATGTATAGTAGGATGGCTTCAGGGCAGGAGGCAGAGGGTTGTGATAAATGGTTATTCCTCAGATTGGGTTGATGTAAGAAGTGGGGTTCCCCAAGGATCAGTATTAGGACCACTATTGTTTTTGATTTTCATAAATGACATTAATCAAGCAAAGTGTACAGTATTACACCTGGAGAACAGTAACCCCAAAATAACTTATACACTTGGTGGAGCTGAACTAAGCCAGTATTGGAGGAAAGGGACTTGGGTGTTACGATATGGTCAGACATGAAGTTCTCCGAGCATTGTAGACAGGTTGCAAGACCCATGGTGTCCTATCAATGACTTATCGAACATTTGCCAGTAGAGATAAGGAGGTCATAATCCTATTATATAAGGCTATTGTTAGACCACACACTTGTAATACAGTCTTCAAGTATGGAGACCACACATAAAGAAATACATTGAGCTTCTTGAAAGGGTCCAAAGACAGGTAACTCGCCTGGTGAGTTCGGCAAAAGGGCTTCCATATGAGGAAAAACATTGAATATGTGGATTGCAGAGACTCGATTGGGATGTTTAAGGCTCTGAGAGGCACGAGATCTTTGAATGAGGATGAAATTTTCATGGTTATAAATGATTCTAGAACTAGGGGCCATAAATTCAAGTTACGGGGGGGGGGAGATGTTTAGACTGGATTACAGGAAGTTTTATTTTAGTCAGCGAATTATAAAATACTGGAATAAGTTAGCCATGGGTGGTAGAGGCTGATAGTTTGGGGAAATTCAAAGGTCAGCTGAATAGTTACATTTAGGATGTCTATTTCCTTTTCTTTTATTATTTATTTATTTTTTAAAATTTTATTCTTTTTTTGGCTGGTGCAGCGTAAGCCATAGGTTTCCTTGCACCATGTGGCCATTGCTAATGCTAAATACTATATGAATTTTGAGATACATTTCCAACAAATTTCTGTTTAACTTTGGTATAGTCACTTCCACTGTGAAACACATTCCACCAAAAACTATTGGTCTCAGTTAACAATGTCATTTCATAACATTTGCACATATTCCAAGCAACTCACTTCCAGCATGACTGCTTGAAGTATAGGTGAATTATACATGAGACTTCTCTACTTCCAGGAGGGTGTAAATACAGATGACCAGGGACTTCTCGCTTACCTTGTATAACAATTTATGTATGTAGTTGCTAAAGTAATAAGAAAATGTTGAAACTGGTTTGTGATCAACTCTAAAGCAAAAAAGGCAGTAGTACAAAGGCTATATCTGTAACTTTTTTCCTTAAAAAAATTATCAAAGGAATGTTTTTGTAGGTGATAATTTTTTTTTTTTTTTTTCCCAATAAGGATGGACATTCTTATTGGGAAAAAGCATCCTGAGTGCCTAGGATGTTTGTTATATAAGTAGCAATTTCCACAGCTTATAATTCAGTACTAAATCTTTGTTGAAAAATTGACACAAATGGGATATGTTGTAAGAATGTTAATACTGATCATTCTTACTGCTGCCTGTGGTATTACTATGTTTTCAGAATGCTTGTTTAAAAAAATTAGCAATATTAAAAAATGCAATAGAGTTCTTAACATTTTAACAGACCAGTTAGTTTAACTTCTGTTCCGGGTAAAATAATGGAGTCACTGGTTAAAGATGCATTCAACGATCATCTAGACAAGACTGCAGCAATAATTCAGACACAGCATGGGTTTGTTAAGGGAAAGTCTTGTCTGACAAATTTGATAGGATATTATGATGTGGTTACAAAGGAACTGGATGCAAAAAATAATTTTGATATCATATATTTGAATTTCAGGAAAGCTTTTGACACTGTTGCACATGGAAGACTATTGTACAAATTGGAGCAGAATGGTATTAAGGGTAAGTTGCTACAATGGATAAAAGGATGGTTAAGTGGGAGAAGACAGAGGGTGGTAATCAATGGGTGCTGCTCTTTGTGGACTAATGTTATTAGTGGAGTCTCACAGGGTTCGGTGTTGGGTCCACTGTTGTTTTGTATATTTATCAATGATATTGATGAAGGTATATCAGGCTTAGTGTCGAAGTTTGCAGATGATACAAAGGTTGGCAGGGTTGTTAATGACAGTAATGGCAGTGTGCTACTGCAACAGGATCTAGATAATTTGGGCAGATGGGCTAAGAAGTGGCAACTGAAGTTTAACCTTGACAAATGCAAAATACTGCATATGGGTAGAAGTAACCCCTGAGAAACGTACCAACTGTGTGGTACTACACTTAAGGTGGTAGAAAATGAAAAAGACCTGGAAGTAATTGTGCAGTCAGATATGAAGTTTTCTGAGCAATGCAGACAGGCTGCCAGGGCAGGTCATCTGGTTTTGTCAATGATATATAGGAATTTTGCTAGCAGGGAGAAGGAGGTGATTGTCCCCCTGTATAAGGCAATGGTCAGGCCGCGCCTTGAGTACTGCGTACAGATCTGGAGGTTCATTTTAGGAAGAATGTAGATTTGCTTGAGTGTGTACAGAGAAGGGCAACAAGATTGGTGAGCGGAATGAAGGGATCCTCTTACCAAGAGAAGCTTAAAGTTCTGCAAATTGCAGTGGCTGGAGACTAGGCACCTGCACGGTGATCTGATTGAGGTGTATAAGGCCTTGAATGGGTTGGGCATGCTGAATTCTGATGGGATCCTTCCACTTGTTCAAATTACGGATCTAAGGTGGCATAAATTTAAATTAAGAAAAGACATGTAGAATAGATGTGTGGAAATTTGCCTTTAGCCAGCAGGTGTTTAATTGCTGGAACAAACTTCCATCTGTTGTTGTGGAAGTTTGATAGGTTAAATAAATTTAAGGAGGAACTGGACAGGAATTTGGAGGAAATGGTGTTTTTTTTTTTTTTTTTGGCTGCATAAGCTCATACACTTGCTTTCTTGCATCACATGCCATTACTACTACTATTTGGATTATTACACATTTGTGAATACCAGGGCTCTTGGATCAGTGAACAATTACATGATGTGAGAGAGAAATGGCTGTTAGAAAAGAAGGTATCATTAGAGGAAGTTTATATGCTGCCTTTGTGAAGTGTTATCTAAGATTGCTTGTCAGCTGGGGCTTTGTGTGATTCTTAATATTTTAGGAACTAATGCTGGGATTACAACTTTTTCTTTCTTGAAATTAGAATTCTCTGAGTTGTCATCAACATATGTGCATGTTTAGCTTATTTCACTGCCTCAGATGGAGGAAACAGGCTTTGTCACTGATTGTTGAAATTAATCATTCAATGACAAACTCATTTTCTTTATGAAGAACCGTTTTTCTTATTCAATAATAAGCATCCAGAGTGCCAAAAAAAATAACCTGCCTATTTAACAAGAATATGAATATTCGTTACAGGATTTACTGTATGTAATTTTTGCATGCTAAGATTTGTTTATATGTTATCATATAATACATTATTAGCATGCAAATGGCTTATCTACATCTTCATATACATATCTACATCTTCTGGAGGTCATTTCAAATAACTCATTCTTTTATGTATAAATTGCCTTAATTTTTCTAGGACTTGCTACCACCTCTTGTTATCTGTGATTCCAACTACTAATAGTTGTGTTTTTAATAGATGGAAGCACAAAAGTAAATTTGAGTCAAATAAGGACATCACACCTGTTAGCCATTGTTCAATTTTGTCTTACAAAATCTGAAATTCTCTGGAATTTAGATCCAAAGTTAATAAATCAGATTAAGCAATACATAAATAGATGTAGAAGATATTACTACTACTACAAAAAAAAAAAAAAAAAAATGTATATACAAAGTTTTCATTTGTACAAAATTTGAAAACATGATAAAGAAAATTCAATCCACAGCTCCTATCACTATAGGGTACCAACACACACATCTGAGAAATTTGCTTGTTAATGGTAAGAAATATCATTAGTGTAATTTATACTAAAAAAAAAATGCACAGCAATTTTAAACCTGTGTCTTCTTCCCTTTTCAGACAATCAAGTCCTGCCACACAGAACCTGCATTACTTCTACTTGTAAAGTTCCTAAGATGACTTCTAATAGTTTAACAGACTCATCATCACCAGTGGTATCAAAGGATATAAATGCTAGTACATTACCAGGAAGTGCCTTATCATTTGTTTCTGAAAGTGGAAAAAATTATCTGCATAATGATATCAACCTTTCTTTATTATTGAATTCTCCATCTTGCTGGCAGAAAGAAGATAATGCAGCAATAGATGAAACAACAGAAAAACTGGATAGCCTTGATTTAGGATTTGATCCTGCAGAGTTGGGGGTAATGTGTGATGTAATGTCAGCTAGCCTGTTTGACAGCAGTGGAAGTGGTTTTGATGTAAGCCAAATATTAGAGAAAAGTGAAAGAACAAGCATGCCCTTATGAGATTACTTTTATTTTTCCCCATTCTACATGTAAATAGTAAGCACAATCTTTCTTTCTATGCAGAAAAGTTCTGTAGTTATATTTATCTACTAACTTTTTCAGATTTGAGCAGACTAGAAATAAGGCACTATAGAATGTTATAATAGCATTGTGTAGCAGAATCTTTAATAACTGCTACACGTTTGCAATCAGTTTTTTATTTAAAAAAAAAAAAAATGTATCCAAAGGAATTGAGGACTCTTGCTGTAATCGAAAAAGTTATATATAAAAAGCCATCCTGCAACGATGCACCTTCATCCATAGGAAAAGATTTCTAGTTCTGTTTTAATTCTTTACATCCTTGCATCAAACCAAACAGAACTAGATGCAAATTTTGTAAAGTATATGAAGTGTTGGCTGTATTAAGGTAAAAATTTATATACATAGTTGATTTCTGTGTAAGTGTTTAAGCTGTCAAGGTATTATGATATAGGAATTGGACAATCTTTCACATGCAGGTAATATGATATTAAATTGTTTGAATGAACACTACTCTGCATGATTTTGGAAAAAATTTATTGAGCTGCAGCAGTTGCTCCTTAAATTATAACAGGCTGAATACAAAACTAACTAACTATAATGTTCTTCAAAGATACAGGATAATTAGATAAAGAGTATTCTTCTTTGCTGTGTGCCATTTTCTAATGGAGGTTGGTGATCACCACAACAAATGTCACTGGTAGCTCGGAACAGCTGCTTGGTGTTCAGTTTCGTCCAATTCTTGATGTTATCCAGCCATGATATGTGTTTTCTCCCAGGCTTTCTTCTTCCTTCCATTCTCTCCTCAGTAATTAGCTGTGGAATTGCATATTTGTTGTTCTGTATCAGGTGTCCAAGAAACGCTATTTTTCTTTTCATCCTTCAGTAATTCATGGGTTTTTCCAGTTTTCGGTAGGACACTCATTGATCACTCTTGCTGCCCATGGTATCTTTAACATTCTTCTGTACATCCACATTTCAAATGCTTCTAGTATTTTGGAGGTGTGTCCCTGTCTCGGCACCATACAACAAAACTAACCAAACATAACATATCACCATCTGGATTTTAAAGTGGAGATCTAGGTTCCCATTGCACAATGCAGATCTCATTTTAAGAAGATACTGTCTGGCTATTTCACTCCTTGCTTTTATTTCTATATCCAACAGCCTAGATATTTGATTTTGTCAACTCTCCCGAGGCCCATTCTTTCCTTCCTTTTGCAAATTACAGAGTCTGGAGACTAGGCACCGGCGAGGTGATCTGATAGAGGTGTATAAGGCTTTGAATGGTTTGAGCATGCTCAATGCCAATGGGATTCTTCATCTTGCTCAGAATAATCACCTCAGAGGGCATAAATTCAAATTGAGGAAGGATGGATGTCGGATAGATGTGCGGAAATTTGCCTTTGGCCAGTGGGTGGTTGGTTGGTGGAACCGACTTCCATCACTTGTTGTTGAAGTTGATAGCCTAAACAAATTTAAAGCTCAACTGGACAGGTATTTCGAACGAACGGAGGGGTGAAATGGGAGTGGTGTGTGTGTTTTTTTTTTTTTTGGCTGATGCTGAATAAGCTTGCTTTCTTGCATCATATGCCTCTACTAATGCCAATGCTATCAGCCCTCTGTTTAATGTGAGGGGAGGTGTTGGCATTGCCCCATTAAGAACTATGAGCTTAGTCTTGTTGACATTAACATTAATCCCGAGGCCCATTCTTTCTTTCCTCACTCACACGATTGAAGAGTATCTGTAAGTCCTGCATGGTAGTTGTACAAAGTACAGTGTCATTGGCATAGTGAAGGTTGTTAATCACTCTACCATTGACATATTCCTTCATTTCTTCTCTTTAATGCTCTCTTAAAGATGACATGATTAAATGTCAAACAGGAGAGGTGAAAGTACACATCCTTGCCTCACTCCACATTCAATGTTGATGTTTTCCATCTTTCTTCCATCAACTACAATAGATGGCATTTGGTTGCAGTAGAGGTTTTTGATTATTCGGATGTCCTTTTTATCAAGGCCGGACTCCTCGAGGATCTCAATGAGCTTGGTGTGTTGGGCTCGATCAATGGCCTTCTCAAAGTTAATAAAACAATGATGGGCATAGATGTTGTTCTCTACACTTTTGCATCATGACCTGAGCACAAAATAGTGCTTCTCTTGTACCCAGTTCTTTCCTAAAACAAAACTGTGCATCAACCGTATCCTCCTCACAATTCCAGAAAATCAGATTTTGAATTATTTTTAGGAACATTTTGAGGACTTGGAACAGTATTAAATGAAATAAACAAGATGATTGAAAGAGAAGATTACCATACATTACAGCTTAGGTATTGTGCCTTCAATAGCAGATTTAAATATTTTTTTGGACAAGGAAAGACCACACATGACATACACTTCAGGCGGGCAACTTGATCTAGCAGCAATTTTACTAATCAGTGTTCACCTCCCACAACGCTAACTTCATATGCTGCTGCTACCACATCAATTTGGTCAAATTTGGTGTAGGTATGTGTCCAAAGAAAACCCCCACATCCACTGTTGAAGGCTGTAATGTATGATAACCTCCCCTCCAAACATATTTTATTTCATTTTAATATTCTTATTACCTCATGCATTATTATCCCCTAATCTTTGTATAGCACAATAGTTTGGTGCTACTAATCAGCCTTTTTATACTTTTAGCAGCATCCACTGTTCGGTAAATTTTGCTTCAAAGTCAGAGTAGTGTTTGTACATTCAAACTATCCAGTAAAGGCATCACATTTTTCATACACTAGAAATGTTTTGGTTTAAACATCCAAGTATGAGCTGTCATAGAGTGAGGTTAAAATATGGAATTATAAACCAATTTCTTTATGAGAAATAACAATCAGTATCATTTGCAACCTGCTCAAGCAGGTTGAAAATGATACTGATTGTTACTGAAGCAGGTTGCAAATGATACTGAATATCTAAAGTCTATTAAAAAACTTGATTAAATAAGTTTTACTTCCCTAACTGGAAGTTTATTGAATATGCAATTAGTGTTTCTTAATCTTATCAAAATAGTATAATTTTATTGTGGCATATATGAACTAGAAATAACTTTCCCATTATTTTTAGTATACATCAATAAGAGTCACTTGCTCTTATTGTCAAGTTTTGCTTTTAAAAGTATTTTTACTTTAAAATCTACTGATATCTGTTAACACTAGTCACTGTAATCTCATTCAAGCCAATTTACTATTGCTATGCTTGTGTTAAATGCTTTGATTTCTTCATGGCCATATTTCCTTTGTTCCAATGATGGTATATGTACATAATAAGTTTTCACAAACACAATATTTTGTAATCATGTCATGTTTTTAAAATGTGTACACAATTGTTCATGTCCAGAGAAAATGTGAAAATAAGTTTTATTATTTGTGTTCTCTTAATAAGAAATTTCGTACTAAACTTTTTATAACTGAATTTTTCCCTGTTTTCATACGTATTAAATATTCTTAAATAAAAAGATCTGATTTTTTTTTTAACTCTTTCAATAATTGACTTGTGCAATATAGCAGTACATTATATGAGAATGTTACTTATAGAAGTGGACTTCTTGTGACCAAACTGGTTTTTTTTTTTTTTTTTTTTTTTAATGGTATATTGACAGCTAAAGTCATGATGCACCAAGTCTACAAATGTGCTTGACCTGAAAAGTCAGAGTAACATTTGTCCAAATTCAAGATTGTAGATATTCTTCTGGAGAAAGTTTAGAGAATTTATGTAATCCAGTCTCTTACATGAACCTAAAATAAAAATAATATTTGTCAATCTAACCTTGTCTAAAACCACAACCTAGGTTCAGATTGAATAGTCATTGCATTTGAATCTTGTTAGATTACATTCTGATGGGATCCTTCCACTTGTTCAGATTACCAACCTACGGGGACATAAGTTCAAATTAAGAAAGGACAGATGTAGAATAGATGTGCGGAAATTTGCCTTTAGCCAGCGGGTGGTTAATTGCTGGAACAAACTTCCATCTGTCGTTGTAGAAGTTGATAGGTTAAATAAATTTAAGGAGGAACTGGACAGGCATTTGGAGGGAATGGTGTGTTTTTTTTTTTTTTTTTGGCTGATGCAGGCTGCATAAGCTCCTACACTTGCTTTCTTGCATCATGTGCCACTACTACTACTACTACATTTATTTTTTTTTCAAAGATTATAAATGGACGGCAGGCCACATACACCTCAGGACAAGTTGCTTATCTACTTTTGATTTATAAGTTTCCTCTTTTTATATTTAAATAGATAAATATTTTTCTAAGATACACTGTAAGAACACATGCACAAATAAAACGGTTTATACCGTATATCAGGTTCAGTAACAAATATTATCTCTATATGAGCAAGAGAACTAAAAAAATTTTTTTTATTTATTGCTTCTGTTGATTGAGAAAAGGAGAGGCCAACAGCACCTTGTAATCATAAGCCGAAGCACTATTGTGCTTTTATTTAGCTCATACTCTTTGCTAGTAGCTTGGATTAGGAGGCCTGGTAAAATTGGGCAAAATTAGAAATTGTTGCTATCAGATTGATTCTGAGCCATATAAGGTCTGTATTCATCCCAAACAATTTCTAAGTTGACTCAACCTATAGGAATCCTAATCCAGTCCATTGGTAGACTCTACTTATGAGAATATTTTCTAATTTTTCACAAGGGAATGTAGGTGGGTTGGTGTCATTTCCTAAAATATGTGCTATTTACTTATAGTTTATATTCTATCCAAAAACACATGCAGAAATTCAGTCCATTTGGTCCAGAGCAACCAAATTCACTACTTATCCCCTTTAAAGTAGTACATGTATCCAATGTCAAAATATAGTGATTGTAACACACAAAGTAAACAGCCTCTAACTATGGATTTCATTATAATTTCAATTTTTATAAACATAAAATGATTTTAAATTTGTTCACCATTGCACATCTCAGAGTAAAAACTGAATTTAAATAGTGGACATTTTTGTTGGCATAAGCCAACAAAAAATGTCTACTATTTAAATTAAGTCATTCATCCAACAGTTTGGAAAACAAAAAAAATACATATTTATCTTTAAAATAATCCTTAATACTGAATGGGGAAAAAAAATTCTCTTGCAACTCCCAAGAACTCCCAGAGTATTTAAACAACAAAAGGTTGACAAGGGCATGCTGGGAGTGTTTCAGCACAGTAATAAGAAGGCATGGGTTACAAGATATGTCTTCATTGAATGGGAGCTTGAAGTTTTCTGTCCTTCAGTAAAGAGTTATCTTGAGAAAAATAAGCTTCCTGTGAAGGCACTGCTCCTGCTGGATAATGCACCAGGCCATGATCCCAACCTTGTTCAATCTCTTGAGGCACAATTTGACTTTGTTCAAGTCAAATTTTTTGCCACCCAACACCACTCTTCCTCTTCAACCAATGACCAGCAAGTGATTGCAAACTTCAAGAAAATCTACGCCATGAAAATGTTCGCAAGTTGCTTTGCATCAACCTCTGGTGAAAATTCTGTCATCCTCAAATATTTTTGGGGGTCGAAGTTCAACATGCTGAATTGTGCAAGGCTGATTGTAAGTTGTTGGAATGATGTTTCCACCAGGTGCTTAAATTCAGCCTTGAAAAATATCTGGCCTTTAATTATCATAACGTTGATGGATTTAAAGATGATGGTGCTTTGACAAATGATAATGTTACTCTTGGTAAATCAATGGGTCTGGAGGTTGGCGAAGAGAATGTAGAGGACCTTACTGGCACTCATGGGTGTGAGCTAACAGCAGAGGAGCTACAAGAGTTGGAGAAAAAGACACCCAGACATTGAAAATGCTGAACTCGTACAAAATGGAAGACTAAGTCATTTTTTACCTCAGGAAGCTACAAAAAAAGTCATGAAAAACAGTCTACTTTGGACAGTTTCTTTGCCAGTAGCAACAAAAGACACAATATAGTCCCACCACCACTGATTTCATCAGTGCTGCATTTCAAGTCTAAGGTAAATGCTAATTTGTTTGTTTTTTTTTATTTTAAGATGTTTTATGACTATTAAATAATCTTTATAAAACACAAATTTTTATTGTAATAATTATGTATAACATGTAAGAAATGCCTATTTTGTGTGTTGTGGGGGAATGATTTACAGGAAATCAATGTATTATTGGTTTCAACATACAATGGATTTTGTGGAACGAATTAACCATCTGTATTATAGAAACCTATAGGATGATTATAGAGAAGTTGCAGCTAGACAATAATCAGTAAATCGATTTAATCTAAATGGAGCAATAGCTTTTGGAAGAAACCATTATCCAGTAGTTAAGCAGGAGGGGGATTTAAGATAATAGTTGCATAATAAAATTTATCTGTGCATATAGTCCAGCTGAAGGCTCAAAAAAAAAAAAAAAAAAAAACTTTTAATATGGTAGAGCAGAGGTTCCCAAACTTTCTCAGTTCGTGGCGCCCTTAGTGTCGTAGTAATTTTTTCACGGCAACCGTAGGCCAAAAGAAATACCTAATACAGTGGTTTTCAACTTTTTAGTATATACCTATATAATGATTTTATTCTTTATATAGAGGTACTAAATAAAGATCAATTATATATAGATCACCACAAAATTAAAAGGATATGGTACAATGGATATTGTACACCTTTTTATAATGAAATAAATGTATAAATTTCAAAAAAATAAAATAAGTAACTTAAACCGAAATTACACGGCACCCGGATTGAAAACCACTGTGCAAGATCAGAAACCAATGATAAAAGAAAGAACAGATATCAACCAGAGATTTGAATGACAATTACATCTACAGAGATATTTTAAGAAAAGTAAACCTAACAATGATAAAAACCACTAGAATTTTGTGCAAACCATGCACACTTAATTCCATGCCATTTCAGCCTTAGGTTGAAACTTTTTATAACAGACAAAAGAAATAAAAGCACAATATCATCCTACAAAGGACAAATTCAAGGAACCAAAATACATTCATTTCAAAAGGCCAGCTTGACCTACAACTATAATGAACAAAATTCAGAAATTACAGGATTTTTGTATATCTGGACTGGGTGCAGCAGAGGCATTTTGGACCTTTCTTCTCACAAGATTAATTAGGCAGCTGCTAGTAAAGGTTGCTTGACAAAGTATCCAGTTTTTCTTCTGAGAAATTGGAATAAAACACTTCTTCAAACCACAGTTTTTCATGCAGGTGGAGCTTTTAATCCACATATGTATCAACCAGCAGTGAATGTGTTAAACAAGTTCAAAATATCCAAACAAGGTAAGAACATATGAATATTAATTAAGAGGTAAATTCTGAAAGTCAGATACTATACTAATATTATAGAGCAGTGAGTCACAAGCTTCTGTCGGACAAGGTACCCTCTTAACAAAAATACTATATTTCTGGCATACCTACAAAGCAATTTTTGTTACTTTGAATAAGATTCTTTCCTAATCTAGGCTACTACTTGAAGACATTTACAGCACCCAAAAGTGCTGCAAAAGCCTGAATGAGAATCATTTAATTTTGGTTTTGTAAATAGATACCTTAATTTAATTAATACAAGGAACATTGCAACGTACTGTGAAGAAATTCAGTCAATTTCTTACATGCAATAAAGATCAAAAGTTTTGATTTGCTACTGTTAGAGACGAAGTTTAAAAGCTGATGAACTGTATGGTAAAACACATGCACGGTTGCTTATTGTGTATAATTTTGCATAACAACTAAACGAGAGCTTGGAATATTATTTGCTGTTCAATATTTGTGATTATGCAAAATAAGGGTGACTTTTCTCTCTCTTAATGTAAATTGCTCTTGCCAATTACAGCTACGTAAGGTGCACAAGCTAGTCACCAGTTTGACATTTTATACTGAATCATGTGACACCTAACATTTGTGATCCAAGTGGATCAGATAATGGCATGGAGGATGGTTATAAAGGGAAAAAAATAAGATTGGAGCTTAAAGTTCAATGGCTATTGTGACATTTTATTTATAATTCTTATTCAGTATCGCTTCAATTTTTCTGTCAAAAGAATCAAGTAATCTGAACTTTATCACATATAGTAAAAGCAATAGAAACACAACTTTCGTCCATTACAATAATAGCTCAACTATTATTTGTGCTTATATCTTAATCTGCGATGTTAGCTGCACATTAATTACTTAAGTTTATATTTAAAAATTAAATCATATTCTGGCTAATATCATTAACTTAATTCCTGGTTGTGACTTTGAATGGTGTATGATTTATCTTTGTAGATGCAAAACTCAAGGCCAATATCATGAACAAATATATGTTCATGGTGTGTTTGATAGTATGTTAATTACCTCCCACCCACCAGATTCATCATTGACTCTAGTTCATATGGTTTTTTTCATGCATTATGTGTGGTCAAAAGCCTATTTTCATGTTGTGTGGGGTAACTTCAAATATTTTTATTGAAACTCGTGTGAATGCTGAAGGAGAGAATTTTGTATTTGAAAATAATTTCATTTTCTCTGTTTATAAGACAAGCTAAATCTACCTTTGTCTTTCTTATTTAGCAAAGTAATGTAACAAAATGACTATATGAAAATCTCTTCAAAATTAAAGTGAAAAAATTAAAGAGCAGATTAAGAAGTTTAGAGGTGAATACAATTGTATTTTATCAATAAACAAATTTCAGAAAAAGGCATATTCAGATTTGCTGTAACTAAGTTTTAAACTTTTGACAAGACAAGAATTACAACACACAGATGGGTGAACAAACTAATGGAAACAGATGTTGTGATAAAGGTGTGCACTAATATGGGCCATGCAGAGCTTGTATTATATGTAGATGAGATTCAAATAAATCTTTAACTGTCTCAAGAGGAATACTGGACCATTCTTCATGGAGAAACGTGTCAAAGTTCCTTGAGCAATGAAAGTGGAGGAAATCTGTTTCTCACTCTCCTCTCCAGATATGCTCACAGTGGCTCAATAATGTTCAAAACAATAAGTCTGGTGGATTGTGCAGGCCATGGGAGATGCTTAGCCTCAGTTTCAAGCTCCTCAAACCAGGAATGGAGCATTATCATTTTAAATCACGCATTGTTTGTGAGAAATGTTTACACCATGGGATGAACCTGATCACTCAGAATATCAAGATGATCAGTGGCAGTAATTCCCAGAATCAGGTGATGATAGGCCCTAAAGAATATCCAAGACACTGCTGTCCAAACCATTGTTAATCCTCCTCCATGTTCAACTGTTGGCACAAGAAAGCACACATGATGCACTTCCTTTGGCATTTGCCAAATGTAAACTCTCCCTAATATTGGAAAAGTGTGAATTATGATTCATCTGAAAACATGACATGTTTCTAATCATTAAGTGTCCAGTTTTTGTGCTCCTTACACTACTGCATCCTCTTTCTAGTATTGCCATCAGTAACAAATGGCTTGGTAATAGCAACTCTGTCCTGATTTCAGCTTTATGAAGATCTCTCTAAACTGTTTTGCTAGAATCTTGATTGCTTAGACTCACATTAGGTTCCACAACTATTTTTGAGGCAGTAGTTTTCTATGTTTTCAGGCTACAATTCTTTTCAGTGTCCAGCAGTCTCTTTCAGTCAGCTTAAATTATCTGCCACAATTCATCCTATTAGATTTTGTTTTTTCCTACCTGGGGAATACAGACATCACTTTCAATACAGTTGTACTGGATACATTAAAGAAATCAGCAGTTTTAGTCACCAATGTTTCTGCTATATACGTACCAACAATTTGACTTCTTTGGAATTCAGATAGGTCACTCATTTTCTTCATGTATCTTTTTATATCATCTCTAAATAAACATCTGCTTTTATTGTCTTTCCTTTACAGTACTATATAAAAAAAAATAAATAAATAAATAAAAAAAAAACTACATGTTCATAGATATGTTGTACAGCTATTTCAAACTGCTGCTAGTTTTGTATCAGGCGTTTCCATCATTTTGTCCACCCGTGTGTGTGTGTGCGCGCATAAACAAATTATAAAACAAAGGAAAATCATGGTAGAAAGTTAGCACTAGTGAAATTCATGTGCATAACTACTCTGCTACTTTATTTGACGCAAAAATTTCTGCCATATAGTCTTGCCTCTGATTTATTATTTTTCAGTTGTTTTAATCTGTGCAAGTAACGCTTTTTTTATTTCCTATTTTTTTTCAGTCATCTATAAAAATTAGCTCTCACTTGGTATTTTATTTATTTATTTTTTTGCAATATTAACAAATAATACATTAATCCCTACTACAGAACATCAGAAGCTCAGTGTAATAAGCATTTCTTTTTTCACATTGAAATTTAAAAGTGTTTATCACAAATTTATTTATCACATATACATACCACTTTCTTGAAAATTCTGTATGGTCCACACATCTTACAAAATGCCAATTAAATCTGCATTAATACAGTTCAAGGGCAGCTGGTTTTTCCTGTGTGAACAAAGACAATATTACAGAGAAAAAGACTTAAGCATAACTTTTTTTTTTTTAAGAAAGACCACATATATTTGAAGGCATTTCCATCTGAGATTCTTTTTTCTACTATCTTATGAAATGGATTAGTTTCTATTGCAAATTACCAGTTGTCTAGAAAATCAAATCCTGTCTTTGGGATGGTTGCCTAATAAAGATAAAACAATAGTTAGACTGCATAATAGTTACAAAATGAAAATCAAATTTATGTGTATCTTTCATTATAAATTTCAAATTTTTTTTAAAAAGCATAAACAAAACATGAAAATGTGGTACCATTTTATTTAACACCAATATTATAACTGCTACATCAGAATTCATGTCAAGATTTTCACTGGATTTCATATTCAAAATTAATATTTCTGATCTACACACAGTCTTCATATAAATGTCATCAGTGTGTTCCTGGAAATGCAAATTTACATCAATGTCATGCAGAGCAGTTTTACACAGCCACAATGTTTGATTTGTGCTGTTCAAATTCTTGAAGGAAAGGTTCTTCTAAGGTGCATAAGTACACGTGCCTTGAGTGACCGGGGTTCAAGCCCGTGACTGCTGAATACGGTGCTGTTTCTTGTATCTTGTAAACTCCCCTGATCGTTTGGTCGTCCCGGAGTATAAACAGAAAATTTATTTATTTATTTATAAAATGTAATATGTGTATGAATATTATACATACATAAAGATAAGAAAATATGAAGCTTGAATACCTGCTTGGCATTAACATCTTGTCTTTACTAAAGAAAATAGTTCTGTGATATTTGTTGCATTTTACTACTGCAGCAGCTTATTAGAAGGGATTTCTGTATTATCCTTCAAAAGTGTGTTGAAAAAAAAAAAAAATATCCTATGGCAGGGGCACAGTACCATTTTCATCTTTTTTTTTGTGGTGCACCCATAAGTGGGAAAAGCAATAAAATTTCCTTGATGGCAGAGTAAAGTAAAGTACTTTACTTTACTCTGCCATCAATGTAACTAAGTAAAGTACATTGCCAGTATTATCTTCATTGAAGACAACCATTCCTTCAGTTTTTCTTAATGTCTCACCAAAGGATCTGAAACCAAAGGTATTGGTGGGTTGTTCCTCTTGGCCATTCTCCTGTGGAGTGCTCTGCTACAATTTTCTCAGATCCTCGTAGAATAATTCTTCTGCATGAGAGCAACTCCATTGACTGGATCAAAAGTTCTACCTGGTCCTAAATACATTCACTGTTCAATGCCAGTCATTTAGTGAAAGTTATTCTCTCAAAAATTGATTACCCCTTTATGCACCTACATATCTTGGCACTGATCATATCACAAAATGTTACTCTACAGATTGAAAAGAGAGGCTAGTGAAACTTGATTCACAGAGGAAGGAGTGGTGTATCTCATAACAGAGTAAAATCAATTTAAGAAATTTTATAAATTTAACTAGGTCTCTTAGCAATATGAAAATTACTCATCATTAATCTTTTGTAGACGGAAATGTTCTGTAATTTATTGGCATAAATGTTTTTTTGCTCCACTTTTGATTCCAACGATTCATTGTTGTGCCACTATTTCACAAACTTCCCTGTATGTGTTTGGGGTCAACCACATTGCTCCCTATAAATTGTAGTGATCTTGCCAAATGCACCTTCGTGACTCAATGATTTGGTATGGATACTCCTTTCTTATCAGGGCACTGCATTTGTGCTAGTTACAAATTTTGTCTATGCTCTGAAACCTATAAATTAAACTGTCATCAAAAAGCTTAAAAATGTTCTGAAGATATTTAGAACTAATGGCACTTACTGTCCATTACTCTAACAAGAAATCTTTAAATCTGCTTTTCTGAAGCAGCTAGCAACCAGACTTGACACCAAGGTTCCCACAATGCAAAGGAAATGGATGTCATCTAACACACTCTGTATCAATGTGTGCATGACTTCAGTTCTGAAGAAGTCACCACAACAGACTTTAGGACTCTGATTATAACTTGGCCTATTGATTACAAGATTATGTTCTCAGGAAAAAATTCAATTGAAAAATCTAGAGTTAGTACCATTTTCAGGGTGAGCTGTATCAGACAGAGGACAGTATTTCTAAGTTAGAGGAAACTATTCTCCCTATGTATTTCTAAGCCTGAGGAAACTATTCTCTTTAACTAACTATATAATTTTTTTAAAAATAAGGAAGTTTTTTTTTTTTTAAATTTCAAATGTCTAATTTTTTCATATGAACTTGCACTATTAAATTCCTTACCCATGCTTCTCTTCAAATCTTGCACCCACTGCAGGTGCCTTGGTTGCTATATCCTTGTCCTAGCTCTGGACTATATGCCAGTCCACATGATTTTTCTGTTCTTTGCCCTCAATTTTGCAATCAAAATCAGAATTCAGTTTTAAAAAATGCTGTAGGTTATCGATGAAATTCTCAGTTCCCTAGCAACAGAATACCCAACTGTCTTTACTTTGTTTACCCCACTGCAGAAATCAACCTTAAAAGTTGACATTTATTGGCATTAAAAATATCTTAGCTCGTGTCCTGTAACCTAGGTTGAAGAGAATGAGTTTTCTTTATGCTAATTACGCTGCTTTATTCTCCACTTATAAATACATAAGTGGAGAATCAAGCAGTGAAAAAAATATATATATATTGTAAACTATCCTAATTATAGCCATTTTATACCATGAACTCTGAATTTCAATGGAAGAAAATACCTTTATAGACAATCTGACAGGACCAAAAAAATTGTATATTTTACAAAGGTAAGTTTCTTAGGTGGGGACATTTTTAGTAAGTTTTACTGTGCGGGCATGGGTATTCATGCATAATGCAGGGTGGTGCAAAAGTATCTTTTTCAATATTGAAATAATCTGTTTGGTATTACAGATTAGTGAATTATTATTATTTGTTTTTTTCTTGAGCTTATACATTGCTATTACATTTCTTTTCTCTTATTACTTTTTTTTAATTGATTCATTATTAGTGAAAGATTGACTATTAATCAGAGGGTACAAATTGCTGCAATACTGTGAGGCTTGGTAGCTGCAGTTCAAAAGATGGTGCAAACAAGAAATGATATGAGTTGACTTGCTCAAATTTATTATAATTACTACACCATATCAAGATCCATACTGCATTACTTTTTGCCTCTGTATCACATTATTATTAAGAATTTAAACTTGGACTTATGGTTGCAGAAATATGTACTATAAAAGGAGTTTACATTCAAGAACTGTTGTCAGAATGTATATGTACAACACACGTACATATTCTGAGCAAATACCAAGAAAGGAACACATCCCCATTTTAGTTTTCTTCATTTGCAATTTTTTAAAAAGAGCATTTTTTTTTTTAATCATACACCATTTTTAGTAAACAGAGGACAAATATATCCACTTATCTAGTTAAAATGTTTTTTTTAATAATCAATGTCATTATCCTAACCTGAAACCATGTAAAGGTTTCAATGCAGCATATCTCTGCTGTTTCATTATAAGTTACATTGTTACCTTTCATTTGTGAATAATAGTAGCAACCAGCCACATAATCTTGCTGAACGTTGCTGATAACAAGCAGCCAACATTGCAAAGTTAAGCACTGAAGTATCCATTCCTGTTTCATTTATCGTTCTTTTTTTTCCCTTACACTTCTGTTTCATGAAATTGCTGCTTTCCACAACAAAAGTTTTTTTTTTTTTTTTTTTATTAAATTCTTTTGTCATTATTTGTAAGAGAAGACATGACACACAACTGTCCTATTAGAGCTAACCTAATAGGTTAGCTCTAAACATGCCTATCGAAAAGTGATGGCCATCACATAGAGCTGCCATGTTTGTTTGTTCTTCAAATAAAATTGGTTCTTGTTCATTTTGGGTGTACACTGATGCTGTTTTTAGACTGAACTGAGGACAGGAACAACTTTTACATTGAAAAAAAAAAAAAAAGTTGATTGGGCAAAATTTAAATTTAGAATTGTAAAATCTAAATGATAATGCTTAGTCCAATTTTAACATTAAACTCAAAAAATTTCAGCCCAAATATGGGGGGGGGAAAAAAAAAAAAAACAAAACTACAGACATTAGGTGCAACACCCTGTATATTTTATTACTGAAAAATTACATATACAAGAACTTAAAATAATGTTCAATAACTAGACCTATACTGAAAAGGCTAATTTCTTGAAGAAAACATCTGGTGCATACAAAAGGGGACAATGATTTGCCAGCGATGAGCAGGTGCAAACAACAGTTCAACGGTGGCTGAATGACCAAGGGGTGGATTTCTATCATCAGGGAAGCAAACGTTTAGTCACACATTCCGAGAAGTGTTTACACCAACTCGGTGACTATGTGAAAAAGTAGTGCAAAGTATGTGCTTTCTATTGTATAATGTTACATACCTCAATAAATTTCTCTTGGGCTACAATGGTCAAGTTCAACATTTTTTGAATTACCCTCGTATTGAATAAAGATTCTGCCATTTCACGAAATTCAATGGTGTCAATTTAAACCAAATAAAAATAGAGTAACAAATAGAAAGTATAGGCTATTAAGCAATATTACATTTCAGAAATATAGTTTAATTCAGAAAATCCCTTACCTGAGATTTTTTGGGAATAGCTGCATCCAGGTAAGACCTGATTAGAATAGTAGTGAAAGACCTGCCTAGAGATAGATAAACCTTACAAAGTTTATTAATCTCTAGGTAGGTCTTTCAATACTATTCTAATTACATCTTACCTGGATGCAGCTATTCCTGAAAAAAATCTCAGGTAAGGGATTTTCTGACTTAAATTAAAATATTTCTTAATAGCATGTACTTTCCATTTGGTTTAAATTCACACCATTGATTTTAAAGTCAAAATGAGGACACAGATCCTCTACAATAGAAAAATCACAATAAGTTAGCATTTGTCTGATTTTATGAATACTAGCAGGTCTCGACTACACAAGTTGTCTGTCCAATATGTCTAGTATCAAGTTTCGAGATATGGGATTCCCATAATGATTTTTACACACTATCTATCTTGAAAATAACACCGAAGTGACCAGCAGATATAACAAAACCTGCATCAAGATATTATGTACTTCATTTTCAAGACTGCTATCAAATAACTGAATTATGTAAACTGTTATTTCTGGGTTTTTATATTAATTGTTATTTGTAAAATAATAAGAGGAGTTTACCTCAATATAGTACGTAGAACACTTCCATATGATACTCTCCAGAAATTAAAACAAAAAAATCGAAAACTTACATTAGAGTAAAAAATAAATAATTAAAAACCAATTTAACACAATTTAAACCAATTTAATGGAATTAAAAATTAAAAAGAAACGAAAATATTCAAAACTATTTTCCTTCCTGAAGCTGACACTGCTTTTCGACCGTATGTTGTGATCACAGGAATGAAAATTACCGAATAGGGTTGAACCTCAAACTTAAATAGTGATTATTTGTCTTCGCACATGCAGGTCCACGCATTGGAGATCAAATATGGCCGCTGAACATTAACAGAATTCTCATGTAATTTAATTTCTACGGTTTCTGCAATTAATAGTCGCATATAATTACGTTGAACATTAAGTATTTTGGCCTCGTTAAATAAAAAAGTGTTTTTCGTTAATGGCATGAAAGGCTAATTCTGACGCTGCTGAATGAGAAGCACGAACTGAGGCTTCATGTTTATTTACACGAATATTCAGAGAAAATCGAGTCAAACCTTGGTAAGACAAGCCGCAATCACCGCAAAAAATGTTGTATACCAGTTCATTAATTTGTGTTGCGAACGTGGAAAGAACCGAGCGATTGTTCAGTATAGTGTGTAATTTCCATATTGGCCTGGCCACAGTTTTAAATTTGGTATCTTTAAAGAATCTATTAAGCTGTTTGTGCCACTGTTCAACATATGGGACAGAAATAATGTTGAACAGTGGCACAAACAGCTTAATAGATTCTTTAAAGATACCGAATTTAAAATTGTGGCCAGGCCAATACGGAAATAACACACTATACTGAACAATCACTCGGTTCTTTCCGCGTTCGCAACACAAATTAATGATCTGGTATACAACATTCCTTGCGGTGATTGCAACTCGTCTTACCAAGGTTCAACGCGATTTTCTCTGAATATTCGTGTAAATCAACATGAAGCCTCAGTTCATGCTTCTCGTTTAGCAGCATCAGAATTAGCCCTTCATGCCATTAACGAAAAACATACTTTTTTATTTAACGAGGCCAAAATACTTAATGTTCAACGTAATTATACGCGACTATTAATTGCAGAAACTGTAGAAATTAAATTACACGAGAATTCTGTTAATGTTCAGCGACCATATTTGATCTCCGATGTGTGGACCTTTACACGTATGCGCAAAGACAAATAATCACTATTTAAGTTTCAGGTTCAACTTTATTCGGTAATTTTCATTCCTGTGATCACAACATACGGGCGAAAAGCGGTGTCAGCTTCAGGAAGGAAAATCATTTTGAATATTTTAGTTTCTTTTTAAGTTTTAATTGCGTTAAACTCCTCTTATTATTTTACAAATATTAATATCAACATAGAATGTATTGAGTATTACAGCTCTGATTCATACTACTATTAATTGTTAATATTTTGCAGGGAAGGCAGTGCAAGTGTTCCTAACCTATGGGCCATATATTAGGAACACTTGATCATAGATTAGGAACACTTGCATTAGAGAAAGATATTATAGGGAATCAATTTCTGTCACCTACAATATATGTATATACCCACATACATACCTGCTCAGGGCTCTGAAGGTCAACTTTAAAAGATAATTGACTTAAATTATCTTCAATATCTACTACACGACCAGGCCCCTTCTTTTTGATGACCCTCTGTTGTATGTGATGTGGCTGTTGTTCTGAATTCTGTTTAGGTAAATTTTCAGTAGGTTTAGGTGCCACATTTTTATACACTGGCTCCTCATTTAAGTCATTAGTAGAAGCGGCTACAACAGATGCTACAGCTGGAGGAAGAACTTCCGTAATAATTTCTGGTGTTTCTTCTTCACTCTCATTACTTTTATGAACCTC
The DNA here is from genome assembly GCF_048544385.1 of Mastigoproctus giganteus. Taxonomy (NCBI): domain Eukaryota; kingdom Metazoa; phylum Arthropoda; class Arachnida; order Uropygi; family Thelyphonidae; genus Mastigoproctus; species Mastigoproctus giganteus. Next base: position 212,970,259 of record NC_143577.1, on the reverse strand, counting down.
TTCAGTAACATGCCCATCTAATGTATCGTTATCAATTTCTTCATAAAGACCATCAAATTTCAAATCCAGCTGGCTCTAACATAGAAAGAAATTGAAAGAAAGAATGAATCAAACTTGGCATAAGTTTTCAAAAAAGTTAACTAGCATAAATACTGAACAAAAGATTTTACATTAAAAAAAAAACCAAAAAAAAAAAAAAAAAACCAGTTTATACTCTGGCACGGCCACATTAGCATTACATAGGTCAGAGAAGGTTACAATTAATAATTTTTACAAAGAATAACATCATTAACCATATATGAGGAGCATTCAAAAAATAAGTTACACCTGCCGCCATCTCTTGGTATAACTGCGCAACAAATATGGCACCTGCACGGCATGGAGTTCATATCATGCGCCCCCTGGTAGGTGAGTTTAGTTGATGTAGCAGTAACAGTTGTGTAGGAGCAAGCATTCATAATGGCACATCAGCTAGAATGTTACTCCAAGTTTGAGGTATGCAGAACAGTACAATTTTTGTGGGCGAAACATCTGAATTATTCTGCGATTCATTGTGAAATAATGGCAGTGTATGGAGAAAATGCAATGTCGCATCCAGCCATAGTAAAGTAGTGCCAGCAGTTTGAAAGTGGTCACACAGAGTTGATGGATACTGATCGAAAAGGAAAGCCATCAATGTTGACCACTACAGACAACGTGATACAGGTTGATGAAATGATTCACAATAATTGAAGATTGACATTCGCAGAAATGGCAAAGGAGTTGGATATTTTGATAGGCAGTTCATTCCATCGTCCGTGAACATTTTGACTGTCGCAAATTGTGTGCACAATGGGTTCCTCGTTCACTGACAGACAAACAAAGGTCAACATTTTTTTGTCTTCTCTAGCCTTCCTTCAACACTATTCTGTGGAAGGCCATGACTTCTTATGCTGCATCACTACTGGCAATGAAACATGGATGCATCATTTCACCCCAGAAACAAAGAGAGCATCTATGGAATGGAGACACACAACATTGCCTGTGTGGAAGAAATTCAAAGTTGCACCATCAGCAGGAAAGGTCATGGCCATTGTGTTTTTTGACTGTGAAGGAGTTGTTTGCATGGAATTTATGCCATGTAAACAATTAATGCTGCCTCATACTGCCAAACATTACGGTCTTTGTGAACAGCCATGAAAAACAAGAGGCCAGGAAAGTTAAGCAAAGGTGTTGTTCTCATTCAGGGCAATGCCACACCACACAATGCACACACAACACGACACTTGCTCCAAAGTTTTGGATGGGAGGTATGGCAACACCTACCGTACAGTCCTGATCTTTCGCCTTGTAACTATCACATGTTCGGCAAGCTGAAAGAACATCTAGGGGGACAATGATTTGCAAGCGATGAGCAGGTGCAAACAGCAGTTCAACGGTGGCTAAATGACCAAGGAGTGGATTTCTATCATCAGGGAATCAAACGTTTAGTCCCATATTCTGAGAAGTGTTTACACCAACTTGGTGACTATGTGGAAAAGTAGTGCAAGGTATGTGCTTTCTATTGCATAAATGTTACATACCTCAATAAATGTCTCTTGGGCTACAATTGTCAAGTGTAACATTTTTTGAATTACCCTCATATTAGAATAAAGATTCTGCCATTTCACAAAATTCAATAATCTTTAAAATTAAAAATAATAATAATAAAATAAAGAGATATGCTATAAATAAATTTATTATAACATGTCAATATATTGTAAGTATTCAGTCTTCATGCTACTCTATTACAAAATACAGAAAATTTATAGCTTAACCACAGAGCTGGTAAATATGATTTTAAATTTATCTATATTCAGTACAATTCCATGTGATTGATATATAGCAGGGTTAGTTAAGCTTGTTAATCCTAAGAGCTGCTTACCACATGAAAACTTTAAGCCTTTGAAGTTTGTTTATTTGTTATTCGGAGCATTAGCAACAAAGGCCATATTGCTCCGGGGATATGCGGTGGACATTCTCTGACCTTTCCGCATCCTCCGTATTTGGTGGGCACGGGCTTGAACCCCGGTCTAATCAAGAAGCATGTGCTACGCACTGCTGCTCCTGCCCACCTGGCTACGGAGGCGCCGCCTTTGAAGTGCAAGCATGAACTGGTTGCAATAAAATTTTACTTCTCAGATTTAAGTCATTTCAAAATCACAATCAATAACTTTATTTTAACTACTGCTCATTAATAAAGCAGCACATTAAGTGTAGTTAACATGCTCATCAACAAATGAAGTAGCATGTTATAAAAATATACTATTATATACAATCCATCATAAAATGATAAGGAAAATATTGTAAATGGAGAAGGACAAATTATGAGTTGAATTTCTGTGGTAGTTTCATATACAATCTTCATCAAGGGCTGTTTTAAAAAGTAAGTGAGAAAATATGGTTTTTTTTTAGGGGGGGAGACAAAACGAGCTTTCTCAACAGCAGTCAACCAATGTATGAATACGGATAATTGTTTCTGCGATATTCCTAAGGTAAAATACAATTGTCTACACACACACACACACACACACACACCAACGAGCCAAAACATTATGACCAGCGAGTCGTTATGCAAATCGAAGCAACTGTAAGTGAACTACGGCACATGCGCAGGTCGGGACACAATATAAAAACACCTGATATTGAGCTCCGTTAATCAGTGTTACTCTTGTTCTTCAGATGGGAAAGGCACTGGACTTAAGTGAGTCTGACAAAGGCCAAATTGTAATCGCCAGACGACTGGGTCAGGGCATATCTGAAACAGCACGGCTGGTGGGGTGCTCGTGGTCAGCTGTGGTTAGTACCTACCGAAAGTGGTCAAAGGAAGGAAAACCCACAAACTGCCGGGAAGGTGTTGGAAGACCACAGCTCATCGATGCTTGAGGTGAGCAAAGGCTCTCCTGGATGGTACGTGGCAACAGAAGGGCGACTGGTGCAACTCGCGGTAACTGGAATGCTGGTGACGGGAGTAATGTGTCACAACACACAGTACATAAAATGCTGCTGAAAATGGGGCTGTGTAGCCACAGGTCGCTCCGAGTGCCCATGCTAACCACGGTTCACCGGTAACAGTGCCTACAATGGGCATGCAAGCATCGAAACTGGACCTTGAGTGATTGAAAGAAGTCCATCTGGTCCGATGAATCACTTTTCCTGTTGCACCATGTGGACAGCCAGGTACTTGTGCACTGTTTACCCGAGGAAGTGATGACACGTGGGATGAAAACAAGCCGGTGGCGGCGGTGTCATGCTTTGGACGATGTTCTGCTGGGATACCCTGGGTGCAGTCATCCATGTGCTGGGCACTCTGATGTCTACCACCTACCTAAACATCATTGCTGACTGGGTACACCCTTTCATGGCAACGGTCTTCCCCTCTGGAAGTGCTGTCTTTCAGCAGGATAATGCGTCATGCAACACCGCCCGGATTGTTCGAGACTGGTTCGTGGAACATGAGGAAGACTTCCAGGTATTGCCCTGGCCTCCAAATTCTACAGACATCAATCCCAACAAGCATGAGGTGGTTTGTGTTGGAACAGCAACTCCGACCTGCAGCGTCTCAACCAGACCTTACAGGAGTTAAAGGATCTGCTGGTTACGTATTGGTACCAGATACCACAAGACACATTTAGAAATCTTGTAGCATCTACGCCTCGCTGGGTACGAGCTGTTTTGGATGCATGTGGAGGACCAACATCATATTAAGTAGGTGGCCCATTGGTGTATGTATGTATGTATATATAAATATATATATACATATATGAATAACAAACAGTATGCAAAGTTCTTGAAAAATGTCAATTGGTATTAAGATCACTAGATATTCAGTTGCTACTTGCAAGTTTTCCATCCCTATTATAGTATGATTTTGAGGATTATTTTTTTCCAATCTACATTTTTCCAAGAGGTGCGGTAGAAATGTCAAATAGTTGCATGTGACTTTCAAACTGCAGTTTGGCCTTGCTTTATACAGATGTGAATATGTGGAATTGGATTTCATGTTTATAAAATTATTCGTTAAGAATTAAATTAAAATAATCCATCCAGTTATATTAAAGGAGGCAGCAAAGGAAGTAAGCAAACCCTTAGCCATAATTATGAGAGCTTCTTCGGACTCAGGGGAGGTACCCATGGACTGTAGATGTGCAAATGTGACCCCAATTCACAAAGGAGGATCAAAGGGCAACACGAGTAATTATAGACCTGTTAGTTTAACTTCTATTCCAGGAAAATTAATGGAGGCACTGCAGGATCATCTAGGACAAGACTTCAGTTATAGCTTGGACACAGCGTGGTTTTGTTAAGGGAAAGTCTTGCTTGATCAATTTGATTGGATGCTATGATGTGGTCACAAAGAAACTGGATGCAGGAAATAACTTTGATATCATATATTTGGATCTTACAAAGGCTTTTGATACTGTTGCACATGGAAGACTGCTGAACAAATTGGAGCAGTGTGGCATTGGAAGCAAATTGCTGCTATGGATAAAGGGATGGTTGAGTGGGAGAAGACAGAGTGGTAATCAATGGTCACTGCTCATCGTGGACTAATGTTATTAGTGGAATTCCTCAGGGTTCAGTGTTGGGTCCATTGTTGTTTTCTGTATTTATAAATGATATTGATGATGGTATATCAGGCTTAATGTCCAAGTTTGCAGGCGATACAAAGGTTGGCATGGGCTGAGGTGGCAAATGAAGTTTAACATTGACAAATGTAAAGTACTACACATGGGAAGCAGTAACCCCAGAGTAACGTATCAACTCTGTGGTACTACACTGACAGTGGTAGAGAACGTAAAGGACCTGGGGCAGGACCTTGTGCAGGCAGATATGAAGTTTTCTGAGCAGTACAGACGGTCTGCAAGAGTAGCTCATGGTGTCTTATCAATGATATACAGGAATTTTTCTAGCAGGGATAAGGAGGTGATTATACCCTTATATAAGGCAATGGTCAGGCCACACCTTGAGTACTGTATACAGGTCTAGAGGCATCATTTTAAGAAGGATATAGAGCTGTTGGAATGAGTACAGAGAAGGGCAACAAGATTAGTGAATGGAACAAAGGGTTGCTCTTACGAAGAAAGGCTTAAGGTTTTGCAAATTACAGTGTCTGGAGACTAGGCACCTGCGAGGTGACCTGATTGAGGTCTATAAAGCCTTGAATGGTTTGAGCATGCTCAATGCTGATGCATAAATTCAAATGGAGGAAAGACAAATGTAGAATAGATGTGTGGAAGTTTGCCTTTAGCCAGCGGGTAGTTGGTTGGTGGAACAGACTTCCATCCTTTGTTGTGGAAGTTGATAGCTTAAATAAATTTAAGGCTGAGCTGGACAGGTATTTGGAATGAACGGAGGAGTGAAATGGGAGCGTGTTTTTTTTTTTTTTTTTGGCGGATGCTGCATAAGCTTGCTTTCTTGCATCATATTCCTCTACGAATGCTAATGTTCAATAATGAACATACAGGTGGCACATAAAATTTTGATATTTGTATCATCAATTATGATTGAACTATTACTTAAATTCCATTCAAATTTTGCAGTAGTTCCTGGAAAATTTATAAGAAAGTATTAATGAATCACAGAAGTTTACATTTACATGTTCATAAATTGCATCTGTTTTATCAGTAAGCGAAATGGCAGAGACACTGTGATTCACATTCAAAAAGCAGGCTGAAGTGGTTTTTTTTTTTTTTACTAGAATAAGAGTAACTTCTGCTTTTTTTTTTTTTTAAATCATTAGATACCCGAAAGAAGGCACCTCCATAGTCAGGTGGGCAAGAGCAGCAGTGCGTAGCACACACTTCTTGATTAGACCGGGGTTCAAGTCTGTGACCACCAAATACGGAGGATGTGGAAAGGTCAGGGAATGACCACTGCATATCCCCGGAGCAATATGGTCTTAGTTGCTAATGCTCCTAAAAACCAAATTATAACAACAACAATCTGAAAGAACCATGATACTTCCTTTCTACCAACAGTCTGAAGAGGAAGGGTGCGTAAAGGAGGAAGAATAACCTCACATGACCACTGCTTGTTCTCAGATTTGTTTTGAAGCGTTCTGCATTTCAATGACATATAGTCCAAAAAAAGTCAATAAGAAATGCAGCTGATGGATTTGGGGTATTTCAGCATTCTGTACAATGAATGCTTTAATTTGAAAATATTCCCATAAAAGATTACAGTGCTGCATAAACTTTCCCAAAATGATAAGAGAGAAGACTTCAATTTGTTGCATTTGAAGAGGATAGAAATGCAGTATTATAAAACACCTGATTTTCAAATGAAACTTATTTTGCTTTGGACAGGACCATGAAAATGCATATCTAATGTAAGGTGGTACACCTGGAATGCCAGGTCAACTCTGCCAGCACCATAAAAAAAAGCAAAACATATAGTTTTGGAAAACAGAACTTCCCCGTCAACTTCGTGAGAATGTAGCTAAGGAAAGAAAGTGACCATGTGAGTAGCCTTGTCAAGTCATAGTTTAATTGCGCCCTTCTTCAATAAAACTGCTAACTCACAGCAGTATCCACATATACGTCAGAATGGCTTTTACCACAGCATGATCATGGAAACTACTTCCCAGGGACATCCAGTGGTTTATGCAAGATGACACCAAGTCATATACAGCTGTCACATTGGATTTTTTGTACAGTTTTTTGAATGCATGTATTTTGGGCTATTTCAGTCCAGACTCAAACTCACATGACTTTTTCATGTGGGTTTCTCGAAAGAGAAAGAAACCTTCTACTCAAACTTGTGAGCCATGACTGTTTGGTTGGGAAAGTGATGAAGATATATCACTAATTTACAGACAGGAACTTGTTTATCTGCATATTGGGAGGATATATTGAACATGTGGTAAAATAAGAATGTTTTCCAAAAATATGAGCATAAAAATTCATAATGTTTATAACAATTACTGAGTAATAATAATATAAAAATATCTTTAGAAACAACTCAGCTCTATTCTGCATATTTCAATTTCATGTGGAAATAATTAAATTAAAAAAGGGAAGACTAATAAATTAAAAATCATTAAAATGCTATATCTTTGAAGTGCACTTCATTGAGTGTGTCAAAACTTGCCAACTGGCAAAAATACATAAGGCAAGAAGAGAAATAATCTTTTTGTAAGAACACATTGTCAATTGTCATAATATGTAATGTGCATATGAAAGATAAAGGTTTTAAATATTATGAGGAATGTTGATGAATGGAGGGCTTGATTCAAATGGTGGAGAACTAACCTTTCTCAAGACATTAGAAAAATCAACTGAGGGTCTGGCATTTAGTGTACACAAATATTCTAATTTATATTTCATTATAGCGAGTGATTCCATGGTGTGAAGTATATAACAATTGTTTAATTTAATTATGATTTTGGCATTATCTACCTGTGGCTCACGTCCATTATTATGTGTGTATGTTATAAGTTCTGTAACTCCATTTCCAGTACATATTCTATATTTGTGAAAGTCCTTGAGGCTGTCATGGACATCTCAGGTATGACAAGCTGGGGCAGCTAATTGGGCATATAAAACACTGATGGAACTGATATTCCGGTGACATTTGAGTCAAGTGGACTGAATTTCAGCAAACTACAATCATTATGCAACAACCAAATCCTCTGCTTACACCTTCATGATGGTGGGACTGTTAAGTAAGCCTGCAATGATTAACAGTGTAATCCAGGGACATTAAGGTAGATACGGTATTCTGAATATACACAACATGGTTTTGTTAAGAGAAAATTATGTTTAACTAACTTAGTAGGCTATTTTTACACAGTTACTCACAAGCTGGATGTAGGGAACAATTTCGACATGGTTTATTTCAAGTTCGAAAAGGCATTTGACTCACTCCCTCGTGACAGATTACTATAAAGCTGGAACATGTTGGGATCGCTGGAAAAATTCTAAGATGGACTGATGGTTTGGCTTGGTTTTTTTTATGGCACAAAAACAACTACAGTTATAATGCGCCATGTCACAAAGTTTAAAAATATCATGATTTTGGTAATCTTTAAACAGGTTATCTCGTCGAAAGGTTATATATTTCCATCGCTGGGTGTCTGCAGGGCAGAAGGTTATGATTAATGGATATTCTTCAGATTGGTGTAAAGTCAGAAGCAGGGTTCCCCAAGGATCACTTCTTGGACCACTGTTGTTGCTGATTTTCATAAAAGACATAGATGATGCAATAAAAGGCTTGATGCTAAAATTTGCAGATGACAAAGATTGGTAGAGTAGTTAATGATCGATACCAAGTAGTGCTCCTTCACGACAAATGAACAGGCCACAGGAATGGTCAGATAAGTGGCAGCTATGTTTTAATGCAGCAAAATGCAGTGTATTACACTTGTGGAATAACAACCCCAAAATAAATAATATAATTGGTGGGGGGGGTGAATAAAAAAAAAGATTAGAGGAAGAAAGGGAATCTGGAAGTTATAATACGGGCAGATATGAAGTTTTCTGAGCAGTGTAAACAGGTAGCCAGGAAAGCCCATGGTGTCCTATTGATGATTTATCAAACTTTATGTTGTAGATATACGGAGGTCATAGTCCCAACTGCATAAAGCAACTGTAAGACCACATTTGGAATACAGTGTTCAAGTATGGAGAGATTATCTGAAAAAACACATTGAACTTCTTGAAAGGGTCCAAAGATGGGCAAGTACTTTCAAGCATGCAGAACTCATCTGAAAAAAATACATTGTGCTTCTTGAAAGGATCCAAAGACGGGTACAACAAATGGTGGGATTGGCAAAAGGGTGACCATATGAGGAAAGATTCCGATTATGTGGGCTAGAGAGCTTGTCAGCCAGGCACTCAGAAGTGACCTGATTGAGGTTTATAAGGCTCTGAGAGCAGTTAGTAAATTGAAGCAAGGTGGAACTTTCACTGTTATAGAGAATTCTAGAGCATATATTCAAACTACAGGGGAAGAGGTTTAGACTAGATTGCTGGAACAGGATACTGCCTTCGCAGGTAGTTGAGACTGACAGTTTGAATAAATTCAAAGGTCAACTGGATGGTTACCTATGTGAGGAGGGAAGCAAATAATTTGTATTTTATCTACTCATTTTTTTTTTTTTTTTGCCAGTGCAGCAAAAGCCTGTGTCTTCCATGCACTATATGGCTATGACTATTACAACTGAAACACAAGATAACACCATAACACTGACTTCTAAACACAATCAACAACTTACTGCACCTAAAATCTGAACCGAGTTAAACAGAAACAGAAAAACTCCCGTGTTTGCATCCACCATAAAACTTCATCTTAAACCAATAATTTATTTTGATTTTCTGGTTTTAATAAGGGTTTTTGGACTGCTACAAGCAGTTGTAGCAGTCCAGAAACCCTTATTAAAAACAGAAAATCGAAAGAAATGATTGGCTCTGGCTAAGAGCCGTCAACATTGGATAACAGAAGAGTGTAAAAATGTACTGTGGATGAATGAATCCAAGCATAGTTTATGAGATGATCAACCGAAGAAAAATATTATGCCACATTGCTTAGAGCTGTGCAGGAACTTTCTAGTGACTAAACAATAATTAAAATTACGGCATGCCCCCCCCCCCCAATTGCCTAACAAACCCAATAGAGCTTTTATGAAAGAACATCATCATCTAGAACATCAGGTCCATGAAGTCTGCCCATCTTCAAAAATTTATGGGGAATCTTGCAGATCACTTTTAATGTTAGTCAAGACACTACTATAAAATTAATTACCAGAATGCTATGTCTGTGTAGGTAGTCATAAAATCTCATGGAGAATATTCTGATGAAAAACCAGTATAATTGTTAATATTAATCATTTCAATATTTTTTTTTGCTGTAAATTTTTCAATGCTTAATAAAAAATCTTAAAATACTTGGTAGTGTTTTTTTTTTATATTAAACCTTACACTGCCATAGCTAATTTAAAAAAAAAATAGTGAAAACTCTTGTCATAGGCTCTGACTCCAAACTTTTAGGTGGCAATGTATGTCCACTCTGATATGCATTGTCAGAGACTTAGCAATTTGGAATCTCCTCCTGTCAATCTTCTTTGGCTTAAAATCTCTACCCCATTCTGTCAAATTCATCTGTTGCCTCTATGGTTCTCCCGACCACACTAATCACTTGGAACCCTTGGATTTACTTTCTTTGAAACTTGCCTTTCTCCAGTCCAACTTTCCTAACAGTGAAGTAATATAAAATTACCTTTCTATTGTGAATTTTACAGAATTCGGTCAAATTCATCTGTTGCCTCTATAGTTCTCCCAACTACACTAATCATTTGGAACCCTAGGACTTCCTTTCTTTGAACTTGGCTTTCTTCAGTCCAACTTTTCCTAACAGCGAGGTAATTTTTCCATGGTAATTTTAACATTCACAACTCCAGCTGGCTTCCATTTTCTGGTCACAGACCCAGCTAGTCGAGATGCTAAGGCTTTTGCAATTACTAATGACCTCACATTGGTCTCTTCTCCAATGTTGTTGTTGTATTTGGGTTTTTGGCACAAGGGCCTCTTGGGCCATATTGTGACTGTTCAATATTTGCTTATCACAAATTTCTCATGTTATTGTGATCATAGGCTATTATAAAGATTTATCTGTTTCAAATAAGTAAACAGTTCCTCCAAATTTGCTTCATTGCCAAGAATCTGCAATAAGGTTATCGGTTCCTTCAAGTTGGATTGGGAGGTAAATAATCTAAACGTGATTTTCTAGTAGTTGAAAGTTGGGGACATTCAATGAGAATATGATTTATTGTTAACTGCGACTGGCAAAAGAAACATTGAGCAAGGTTCTCTCCCATAAGCAAATACAGATGAGTTGGATGTGAATGACCGATGTGCAGCCATGCTAGAATTACTTCTTGTCGCCTGCTTTTTCCTGATACTAGATGTCCACAGTTTTGGCTCTTTTTTTTTTTTTTTTTTTTTTTTTATCTGCAGCAGTTTATTATTTATTTGAGCTTTCCAGAGGTCAGACCATTGCTTCCTACATGATGTTTCAATGATGGATTTGTAGTCGGTGTAGGGCACTTTTTGTTGCCTGGAAGAGCTTGAGTCAGGGTGTTTAGCGACGGCATCCACTTGTTCATTACCTGGAATGCCTACATGACCAGGTATTCAGCAGAAGGTAACCTTCTGGTTGGCTTTTTGACGGTAAAATAACTTAGACCATATCTCTTTAAGAATTGGATGAGAGGGCGACATGGTAAATTGAATGGCAGTGATTGCGCTAAAGGAGTCTGTGTATATCAGAGATTGCTTTATATGGCTGTTGTGTATTCTATCTAGAGCTAGTTTAATTGCAAATAATTCTGCAGTACAGTTATCGCATTCCGTAGAAAGAGATGCAGAAACTGAGAAGGTGGAAGAAACTGCTGCAGCACCAACGGCTGCATCTGTTTTGGAGCCATCAGTATAGATAGGTACTTTATCTGAGTTTTCCAACGAATGAGTTTTATGGAGCTGTTGATAGTTGATATTTGCCAGAGAGGATTTTCCCCATCTTAAAAAGAAATTGTCGAAGAGAGGTGAGAATTAAGTCCAGGGAGTTTCAGGAGTAGCAAGGTCTTGGAATATGTTGTGAAATTTAATATCCCAACTGATCATGAGTTCTTGCAGTCGAATATCACAATAAGTTCTTGCAGTTATATCACAATAAGCCTAATGAAAACTGCCCCGCAGGGGCAGTTTTCATTAGGCTTATTGTGATATAATTCAGCATATTGAGGATCGAACAGGTATTGCTAGCTGGGGTGGGATGGTATGCTTTTTAATTTTTGCTGCATAATTACACAATAAGGATTTTCTCCTGAGATGCAAAGGGGTTCATTTGCCTCAATATACAGACTGTGGACCGGAGATGTTCTGAAGGCTCCCACAGCTATCCTAAGAGCACTATGTTGTATGGTGTTCAGATGTAATAGTGAACTTTTCCTAGCGGAGTCATAGACAGGTGATCCATAATCTAAGCATGATCTTATTAAAGCTCTATAGAGGTGAAGGAGAGAGCTTCTGTCAGCACCCCATGACTTGGCAGAGACTGCTCTTAGGATGTTCAGTTTTTTAAGACATGTAGTTCAAAGGAAAGCAATATGGGAAGAAAAATTAAGTTTATTATCTAAATATAACCCCAACAGACGAAAATTGTTAGTGACAGGAATCAGGTTGTTTTTTAAAAATATTTCTGGATCCGGGTGAAGTTTGCGCTTTTTACAAAAATGAATTGCACTAGATTTCTTTTCTGATAGGGAATAGCCATTCCGCAATGCCCATGATTCGATTTTAGCGATGGAAATTTGAAGTTGTCTTTCAATGGTGTTCATGGTTTGGGATTGACAAGAAACAATGAGGTCATCAGCGAACATATACGATTCTACTGTATTCGGTACATCCTGTGTCATGTTTGTAATTCTTATTGAAAATAACGTTGGACTAAGAATGGACCCCTGAGGAACACCCTCCTCTTGTTCAAATGATTTGGATAAATTGTTCATGTATCTAACCTGAAATGTTCTGTGGCATAGGAAGTTTTGTATAAAGTGGGGTAAATGACCTCTCAAACCAAAAGAATGAAGATCTTGAAGTACACCATATCGCCAGGTGTTATCAAAGGCTTTCTCAATATCGAGATTGATCATGACCAGATGTTGTCCCCTTATGAAGGCATTTCAGATGTTTGCTTCTGCTTTTATCATTACATCTAACGTGGACCGGTTCTTTCGAAACCCCGTACTGATTGTTATTTAGCAAGTTGTTAGTTTCCAGGAACCACGTTAGCCGCCCGTGAACCGTTTTTTCCAGGACTTTGCCTAAACAGCTGGTCAGTGAAAATGGCATGTAACTATGTGGAAAGCTGCGATCCTTTCCTGGCTTTGGAAAGGCTAGTATAATTGAGTGATGCCAGGAGTTTGGGTAAGTATTTTCTAGAAATATTCGATTGTAATATTTTAACAATGCCCTTTTTGTTCTGTTGTTTAGTTGGCTTATCATGACGTAGTAGATCCCATCTGGACCAGCAGCACTAGATGTTTTATTGAGTGCCCCTAAAAGTTCTTTTAATGTAAATGGCTGGTTGTATGGGTGTGAAACTCTAGTGGAGAAATTGATCTTACGCTGCTCTGATGATTTTTTAATTTGCTGAAAGATTGGGTTGTAGGTGGATATGCCTGATATACTGGCAAATGATTCGGCTAAGGCATTTTCAATTTCTGCCGGAGAGGACAACTCCTTTCCTTTGCAGTTTAATATTGAAGCCGGGGACTGGACATATTTGCCATCAAGTGTTTGTATTTTCTTCCAGATGAGTCTGATATCTGTGTCCTTGTTTATACTAAAGGAAAAGCTAATCCATGCTTCTTTTTTTGCTTTCCTTCTTATTTGGCAGAACTTGGCTTTCATTCTTTTAAAACTAATTAGGTTACTGGTTGTGGGGAATTTGCAGAACAAATTCCAAGCCCTATTTTTTTCCTGTTTAGCGTATGTACAATCCGGATTCCACCAGTAATTATTGCGTTTCCCAGGCAGGGACTTTGGTATTGTAGAGTTGGCAGCTTGCAATATTTCATTAGTTATATGTTGTGTGACATAATCTATGGGCTGGAGTTGAATTATTTCATCATCTAACTGAACATTTGAAGCATATTCATTCCAGTGTGCCCTACGAAATGTCCATTTGGAGTGACCCGGCAAAGGGGAGTTTACCCGTGTTTGCAGCTTGCAGAGAATTGGTAGATGATCACTATTTAGTGGATTTTCAAGAACAGACCACTCCGTATTAGTACATATGGAGGGAGAGCAGATTGAAAGATCTATTGCACTCATGGATCCTGTAGAAAAATGAATATAGGTAGGCTCACCAGTGTTCAAAAGGGTAAGTTGACACACATCGAGAAGAGTTTGTATTAGTTTGCCTCTTTTGTCGATTGTTGGAGATCCCCACAGCGAATGATGAGCATTGAAGTCTCCGAGCAAATAGAAAGGAGGTGATAGCTGGTCTATTAGATTTTCTAGATTTTCTGAGGAGAATGAGGAATTTGGGGGAATATATATAGATGCTATTGTAATAGTCATGCCAATTTCTGCATGCATTGCCACTACCTCAAAAGGAGTCTGAAGAGCAACAGGTTTAGCATTAGCATTAGTAGAAGCATTTGATGCAAGAAAGCAAGCTTATGCAGAATCAGCCAAAAAAAAATAAATAAATAACCACTTCCATTTCAGCCCTCTGTTCGTTCGAAATACCTGTCCAGCTGAGCCTTAAACTTATTTAGGCTATCAACTTCCACGACAAGGGATGGAAGTCTGTTCCACCAACCAACCACCCGCTGGCTAAAGGCAAATTTCCTCACGTCTATCCTACATCTGTCTTTCCTCAATTTGAATTTATGCCCTCTCAGGTGATTATTCCGAGCAAGAGGAAGAATCCCATCAGCATTGAGCATGCTCAAACCATTCAAGGCTTTATACACCTCTATCAGATCACCTCGCTGTTGCCTAGTCTCCAGACACTGTAATTTGCAAAACTTAAGCCTTTCTTCATAAGAGCACCCCTTTGTTCCATTCACCAATCTTGTTGCTCTTCTCTGTACTCATTCCAGCATCTCTACATCCTTCTTGCAATGAGGCCTCCAGACCTGTATACAGTACTCTAGGTGTGGCCTGACCATTGCCTTATACAAGGAAATAATCACCTCCTTATCCCTGCTAGAAAAATTCCTATATATCATCGACAATACACCATGAGCTACACTTGCAGCCCGTCTGCACTGCTCAGAAAACTTCATATCTGCCTGCACAGGCAGACCTGCACCCCCAGGTCCCTTTCATTCTCTACCACTGTCAGTGTAGTACCACAGAGTTGATACGTTGCTCTGGGGTTGCTGTTTCCCATATGTAGTACTTTACATTTGTCAATGTTAAACTTCATTTGCCACCTCTCAGCCCATCTGCTCAACCTTTCAGATCCTGTTGCAGTAGCATAGTGTCAGTAGTGTCCTTGACAACCCTACCAACCTTTGTATTGTCTGCAAACTTGGACATTAAGCTTGATATACCATCATCAATATCATTTATAAATACAGAAAACAATAATGGACCCAATACTGAACCCTGAGGGACTCCACTAATAACATTAGTTCACGATGAGCAGTGTCCATTGATTACCACTCTCTGTCTTCTCCCCCTCAACCACCCCTTTATCCATAGCAGCAATTTGCCTCCAATGCCACACTGCTCCAATTTGTGCAGCAATGTTCCATGTGCAACCGTATCAAAAGCCTTTCTAAGATCCAAGTATATAATATCAAAGTTATTCCCTGCATCCAGTTCTTTTGTGACTGCATCATAGTATCCAATCAAATTGGTCAGGCAAGACTTCCCCTTAACAAAACCATGCTGTGTCTGAGCTATAACTGAAGTCTTGTCTAGATGATCCTGCAGTGCTTCTTTAACCAGTGCCTCCGTTAATTTTCCGGGAATAGAAGTTAAACTAACAGGTCTATAATTACTTGTGTTGCCCTTTGATCCTCCTTTGTGAATTGGGGTCACATCTGCACATCTCCAGTCCATGGGTACTTCCCCTGAGTCCAAGGAAGCTCTCATAATTATGGCTAAGGGTTTGCTTACTTCCTTTGCTGCCTCCTTTAATATAACTGGATAGATTCCATCCACCCAAGGTGCCTTTCTTGTATTTATCTTCAACAATTTCTCCTCCACTTTACTCTCAGTTATTACAAGATTCTCTAGCTTACTGCCAGAGTTGAATACACCTCTGGCATTCCCCTCCCTGAATAACTCCTCATGTGTGAATGTCGATGCAAAATATTCATTTAGTTTGTTAGCTACCTGAGCAGGATCATCAACAGTTGACACATTGATATCAAGTGGACCAATCTGATTCATCCCCTTCCTTCAAGAGTTTACATAAGTAAAGAACTCTTTGCTGTTTTTCTTTGCATCCCTTGCCAAAGATTTCTCGTAATCTGCCTTCGCCTGCCTAACCTCCTTTGTAACTTGGTTACAGATCAACTTTTATCTATCATAGGCTTCTGTGTCACGTGTTAATTTGTATGTATCCCATGCATTTTTCTTCTCTGCCATATGTCTCATTAGTTCATCTGACATCCACTTAGGCCTAAACCTTGAACAATATTTCTTAGTTGGTATGTAAAGCCTAGTAGCTTCCAAGATAAGTTCTTTGAATGCTTCCCATTTTGAATTTGCTGTTGGTGTTTAGATGGAATATTATTTCTAACAAGAACTGCCACGCCTCCACGGGTCGGCAAGTCAATACTCCTATCTCTTCTGAACATGGTATAATTTTTAATGGTAGGACACACTTGCGAATTTAAATAGGTTTCTTGTAGGGATATACATGCTGGTTCATAGCGGTTGACGAGATCATGCAAGTCGTCTTTTGCATTACGAAAGCCTCTACAATTCCACTGAACAATTCTTTCCATTATGCATTCTTGTTAGTAGTTTTTTTTTCAGACTGTTTTTTTGGTTGTAGCTTGTTTATACCTCTCTATTTTTACTTTGTCTTTCTTAGGAAAGAAAGGACGTGTCGTGTCCATCTCATCAAGTTCTAAAATTCCATCATCTGAATTATTCTGCTGATCAATATCCATTTCCGTTGAAATCCGTGGATGCACCATTGGGGTTTCTGTAGCTTTTGGTTTCATTGTTGACGCATCGGCTGGAATGGAGATTGGAGTATTGCTGGCTTGTTCAGTTGTTTGTTGTGAAGGACACTGTTTGGGAGAAATGAGTATGGATAGTGCCCAATTCGCGATAGATGTATTAGGAGGAACTGTAACATCTGTTTGGATACTTACTGATTGGACCTGTTTAGCAGCTGTGGCATATGTACACTTTGGCTCCATTTTGATTATTTCTCTTCTCGCCTCTGAATAAGTGACTTTGTTCTCCACTTTATATTTCTGTATTTTTTTCCCTTGCTTCCATAGTTTGCATATTTTGGAGAAAGCTGGGTGATTACCTTTACAATTTGGGCAATGAGTGGTAGCATTGCAATTGGATTGGTTGTGCTCCTTTGATCCGCAGTTAGGACATATTGCCTCACCTCTACATGCAGTCTGAGAGTGTCCATTTTTTTGGCACTTATAGCATCTGATTGGGTTTGGGATGTAGGGTCGGACACAGCAATGGAGATAGCCTGCTTTGACAGATGTTGGTAAGATGGGAGAGCTAAAAGTGAGGATTATGCTCCTTGTTGGAACGAGAGTACCATCTTTACGAGTCATGATTCTCCTGGCTTGGATGACTCTTTGTTCTCGTAGCTCTTTGACTATTTCCTCCTCTAATACGGTTAATAAGTCCCATTCTGCAATTACTCCCTTAGAGGCATTTAGGGTGGCATGGGGAGTGACTTTTATTGGATGTCCGCCGAAAGTTGTCAGATTTAATAACTTTGCAGAATGCTGGGATTTCATGGTCTCTACCAGAAGATTCCCAGACTGGAGTCGCCTTACTGATTTTGGTGAACTTGCTATTGTTATTATTTGGTTTTTAGGAGCATTAGCAACTAAGGCCATATTGCTCCGGGATATGCGGTGGTCATTCCCTGACCTTTCCGCATCCTCTGTATTTGGTGGTGACGGGCTCGAACCCCGGTCTAATCAAGAAGCGTGTGCTACGCACTGCTGCTCCTTCCCACCTGGCTACGGAGGCGCCTGGTGAACTTGCGACAGCCTCTAAGCATTTTTGCACAAGGAATGGGAACAATATACTCAAAGGCTGGTCTGATGTAGAGTGCAGTATGAGGAATGCTGGTATCTCCTCTTAATGATTTGTTTTCAACCTCTTGGGTTGGGAAAAGTCATCATAGTGTGTTTTGTCGCTAGTTTTGAGCTCGGAGGCTCTAAAGGTGGAAACGTATTGTTATCCATCTTTGCTCCTTTCAGTCCTGGGAGAGTGGATTTCTTCTCCCACATTACTGGCCCCGCCACGGGGAGGCAGGAGCAGTGCCGATAGAGTGACTAAGCGGTATAAAAGTTAGTATATTAGTTTAAATGGAAAAAAGAAAGGTGATTTGCCTTTCTGAAACTTAGTTACAGATCGTAAGACTAAGTTTACTATTATTTAATGAAAACGTAAGAAAACTTTTATAAATGAGCAAAAACTGCAGCTTCGAGAAAAACGCTCTATAAATCACTGAGAATCGCTTGATCACTATGGAGAAGAGGGCCCCGGCTTGGCACCCGGGGCCCTCTTCTCCAATGGAACCTTTCTCTCGTGGCCATTCTCAGCCTTTTGCTGTTTGGCATTACAGGAATGCAAAATGGAATGATCTGCAAGATTTCTATTCTTGTTTTCTATGGTTGGATTACTGTTTTAACTCTTCTGATATTAATTTTTGCTCAGATTGTGTCAGTGAAATTATTCTTGTAGGGATGGAATTCTTTATTCCATACTCCACCTTAAAATCTCATCCTTTATCTAAACTGTTTGGTTTAGATGAAGGTTTTCTGATAAGTGTACTAAGGCTATTCAAGATAAGAATGTTGCATATCACAATTGGCTTGTATCCAAATCACCAGGTTCATTTTCGGCCTACACAACAATTGTAAAGCAGTTATTAATCAGTCCAAATTAGATTTTGAACAGGCTAAGAGTAGAAAACTTGTTTTTTTGTTTAAACAGTAGTTGAGCATTCTGGTTGCCTATTACTTTGCTACTATCTACTGTGGCCAATAGCTTTGGCTACTGTCTTGCTATTCTTTACTCTTACTATTCATTACCTCATAAAAAAACTTAGTACAGTGAGATTGCAAGTGAAATGAGAAAAGATGCATGCCTTACATATTTGAAGAAAGTGGCACAATTATATAAATCAGTTTGGAAAGATAAAATCCATGGAATGTAGCAATGGGATGCAGATGGGATCATTGATTAACCTGACTAATCTCTTTTGAGGATTTTTAGATGCTTTGAAATCCCCCCTCCCTCAGATGCGAAATAGTATTCCACAGGAGACTAACATTTGCAGACGATTAGCAGTTGCTCAAAAAAAAAAAAAAAAAAAAAAAAATCATGCCAGTAGTGAGAGAGAAAATCCAAATCCAATCATATTTTTGAAGAATAGTTTTCACTTTGTTTAGTTCAGTAAAGCGACTACAAATATGGAGTATCGGAATATTTTGTCTGGAAATTGTGTATTCTCTGATTCATTTGTTGGATGAATGATGAATAGTTAGCCAGTTTTGGGCTTGCCCAAAGCCATGGTGTGAAAAAAGCCCATTAAAATTCCTCCTCCCACCTTGGCAGAATTCAAACCCAGACCTTTTCCATATAGTGAGGAAAGACTGTAATTGTTAATCATTAAGCTAGCTGCAAAGGGACATATTCTGAATAGTCTTCCTCATTAATTACTTTAATCAGTATACTAGAGAAAAATCTAGCATTCTAAGAAATCAGAAAGAGTCATAATTTTAAGATGTTCAAAGAAAGGTTACTGTTATAGAAATGGAAAAGACCAAGTGAGAGGGAAAAAAAAAAAATCTTGAGAAATTCCAGTATTGAGAAGTTAAAAGAAAGAGCATACATAACTGGTGGACAGAGAGGAAACCGGTCACCTAATTGCAAAAGATACCACATGCTGTGGGGTTTTTTTTTTGAATAAAATAAGTTCTGTTCAATTACTTGTCATTTTTACTGTATTATCCATATTTCACTGTATTTTATTGAAAGCTGCAAATTGTTGCATATTCTGATTATTGTCATTCGTGTTAAATTCTTATTTTATGCAGTGTTTCTGCATACAAGTGAACTAGTTTTTATCACTGTAATGCATGCATTATTCCAAATAAATAAATAATCCTTTGAAGAGAAAAAAACAAGTTAATATTTATTTTTATTTTGTCTATTTATTCCCTTAATAGTATTAGCTTAAATATATAAAGCATAAAAAGTATGCTTTATATATTTTATGTAATGCAATTTTATAATGCAATGTAATTATTATTAGTGGTAAGTATTTGCAAAACAATTTCTAAAAGAATACTGTGCTTTATCAGTAAATGTTTTCCCTATTGTAAAATTGATATAAATGGAGTTTTATTAATTAAATAAAAAAAAACAATCCTGCATACTCCACTATTTAAAGACTACTAATAATTTAGTTGTGTATGTCACATAATTGCAATTAAATAATACACAGATATGAAATAATTACATTAGATAATCAGCATTAAGGCTGGATGGAATCTTGTGGTAATGTACACAGGTATATGGGTTCTGAAGTTAAGTCCATATGATGCCAAAACATGCACATCCTACTTTTATCCATTGCACTGTTTCATCTTTTATTGTTCAAGATTTAGGCCTAAATGGTTGTCAAATGAACTAATAAGACTCGTGGTAGAGATCGAGAAATGCATGGGATGCATATAAATTATCAGGCAACACAGAAGCCTATGGCAGATATAACCTAGTCTGTAATCAAATCACAAAGGAGATTAGGCAAGCGAACACAGATTACGAGAAATCTTTGGCAAATGATGCTAAGAAAAACAAGAGGTATTTCTTTACTCATATACACTCTAAAAGGAAGGGGATGAATCAGATTGGTCCACTTGATATTGATGGTTCAACTGTTGATAATCCTGCTCAGATAGCAAACAAACAATGAGTATTTTGCATCTACATTCACACATGAGGAGTTATTAAGGAAGGAAAATGCCAGAAGTTTATCAAATTGTAACAAGGTGCTTAATGATTTTGTAATAACGGAGAGCAGAGTGGAGGAGAAATTGTTGAAGTTAAACATAAGAAAGGCACCTGGGGTGGATGGGATCTATCCAGTTATATTAAAGGAGGCAGCAAAGGAACTAAGCAAACCCTTAGCCATAATTATGAGAGTATCCTTGGACTCAGGGGAAGTCCCCACGGACTGGAGATGTGCAAATGTATCCCCAATTCACAAAGGGGGGATTGAAGAGTGACATGAGTAATTACAAACCAGTTAGTTTAACTTCTGTTCTGGGTAAAATAATGGAGTCACTGGTTAAAGATGCATTGCAGGATCATCCAGACAAGACTGCAGCAATAATTCAGACACAGCATGGGTTTGTTAAGGGAAAGTCTTGTCTGACAAATTTGATTGGATACTATGATGTGGTTACAAAGAAACTGGATGCAAAAAAAAAAAATATTGATATCATATACTTGGATTTCAGGAAAGCTTTTGACACTGTTGCACATGGAAGACTACCGTACAAATTGAAGCAGAATGGTATTAAGGGTAAGTTGCTACAATGGATAAAAGGGTAGTTGAGTGGGAGAAGACAGAGGGTGGTAATAATGGAAGCTTCTCTTCGTGGACTAATGTTATTAGTGGAGTCCCACAGGGTTCGATGTTGGACCCACTGTTTTGTATATTTATCAATGATATTGATGAAAGCTTAGTGCCGAAGTTTGCAGATGATACAAAGGTTGGCAGGGTTGTTAATGACAGTAATGGCAGCATGCTACAGGATCTAGAAAATTTGGGCAGATGGGCTGAGAAGTGGCAACTGAAGTTTAACATTGACAAATGCAAAGTACTGCATATGGGTAGAAGTAACCCCAGAGGAACGTACCAACTGTGTGGTACTACACTTAGGGTGGCAGAAAATGAAAAAGACCTGGGAGTAATTGTGCAGTCAGATATGAAGTTTTCTGAGCAATGCAGACAAGCTTCAAGAGCAGATCATGGGGTTTTGTCAATGATATACAGGAATTTTGCTAGCAGGGAAAAGGTAATTATCCCTTTTTATAAGGCAATATTGTCAGGCCACGCTTTGAGTACTGCATACAGGTCTGGAGGCCTCATTTTAGAATGTAGATTTGCTTGAGTGTGTAAAGAGAAATGCAACAAGACTGGTGAGGGGAATGAAGGGATCCTCTTACCAAGAGAGGCTTAAGTTCTGCAAATTACACCAGCTGGAGACTAGGCACTTGCGAGGTGATCTGAATGAGGTGTATAAGGCCTTGAATGGGTTGAGCACGTTGAATTCTGATGGGATTCTTCCATTTGCTCAGATTACAAACCTAAGGGAGCATAAATTCAAAGTGAAGAAAGACAGTTGTAGAATAGATGTGCGGAAATTTGCCTTTAGCCAACGGGTGGTTAATTGCTGGAACAAACTTCCATCTATCGTTGTGGAAGTTGATAGCTTAAATAAATTCAAGGAGGAGCTGGACAAACTCTTAGAGGGAATGGTTGTGTGAATTTTTTATTTTTTTGGCTGATGCTACATAAGCTCATATGTTTGCTTTCTTGCATCATGCCTCCATTACTATTATTACTATCTGTTAATAAGCCACGATAAAGTTGTAAATTCCTCTGGCCCTGGCCAGAGTATAAAAGGAAATTTATTTTATTATAAAAAACAAAACAAAAAAAAAAAACAATGGTTGTTCTGATATTATGTTACCTGGGTCTCCCAAGAAAAGGGAGCAGAATGCTCATCTCTCCATGAACAGCCCTAAAATATAACAAGCACAAACTCAGATAATGTTAAATAATTATTTATAATGAATAATATATATGCAATTAACATGTTTTCTATATGAGGATATAAAGTGAAGAAATTTCTTTAATTACTCTAGTAAAACAGATTTGACAGGCTAAGAAATTAAATTATTAGAATAAAAATGAAGACACCATACAAACACTAATGTTCAATTTAAAGATGTGATTAACCAACCTAGAACACCAAAACTTAAATTTGAAAATAAAAATATCTACTAAAGTGACATCAATGTTAACTTTAGTTTACCTTCATTACCAGTTTGACTTTCAATCTGTATAACAGTTTTGTTATTGCAGAAGTTTATCAATAAAAAAAAAAAAAAATGGTTTTAGGCTTTAGCCTTTTCTTGCATATCATTACCAAGCACTCTAAAATGTGAATTTAAGATTAGCAGCTTTGGCATTGTCCAATCATCAAAAGTGCTGGCTCCACATTTGATCATAGCATCTCACAATGCCAACACTGCTTACATCAGATGTTTGTGTTTATCGCCATTATCCAACCACTGAAGTGACAAGCTTTATGATTCTTGTTTATTTCAAGTTTTGCTTCCTGACAGTGAAGATAATATCCATATGCAGGCATTAATAAACAAATAAACATGTCTAAAGTACATATGTAAAGCATGTCAGAAGGGGAGTTTTATATTAAAAAATTAAAATACACTCAGTGATCACTGAATTATGATCACCCCATCAGTAATGGTCTATGCTGCTTAGCTCGCAGTAAAAAAAGTCAAACAGCTTCCTATGCTAGAGTAGTGGTAATTTGCATCTGGTTGTACAAGTAAAAGTGATCAAGTAGCAGTTATGGAACACAGTAAAGATACTGCAGAGTTTCAAAAGGGCATAATTGTGGGAGCTTGTGCATCGGATGCTTCCATAATAGAAATGGCATGTCCTGTCAATTGCATATGGCCCACTATGGTTACAGTGTACAAAGAATTGGGTCAAACAAGTCAAACCGCCTGCTGCTACTGACAAACTCAAAAGAATTACACAAGGTGGATATTCATGGTAATCAACAGATGTAGTGCATAGTACAGGCTCAACAGCAGGTCACTGCAACAATTGACACTGCAATACAATATGGAGAATGCAAGAACAATATCCCAAATAACAATGCACTGCACACTCAGAGGTTCTGCAGCAGACGATCCAAGAGACACCTCCTCACCGCTGATCACTGACAGCAAATGCTGTGGTGTCAACAACGTGCTTGTTGGGCACTGGAAATAAGTGTGCTGATCGGATGAATCCAAATACCTAGTGCAACATGCTGATAGATGCCTTTGTGTGTGGCACAAGTCCATGGACCCATTGTGCAGTGCCCACTATCCAGGTAAGTGGCAGTGGCTGCTTAACATGGGGCATGTTTTTCTAGCAAGAACTAGAACCCCTAGTGCATAAGGACCAAAATTTCACTGGCAAGGTCTACTGGCAGCTCTTAGGAGACCATGTGCACCCTGCCAAGTTGCATTTTTTCTCCTGGACAGAAACAGGATTTTTCAAGACAATAATATGCCATGACATCAGGCTGCACTGTGCACAAGTGGTTCAAGGAACACAGTGAAGATATCACCCATCTTGATTGGTCTCCATATTCGCCTGATCTTAAGCCAGGATGTTTTAGAACAGAAGTAAGGTGCATGGACACAAAACCAGCATCAATACTAACACTGTGGAAAGCCTTGATGGCAACATGGCTGCAGATCCCTACATCTTCAGACATCTAGAGAAGTCAATGTCTCAGCAAATAGCAGCTGTTTTCCATGCAAACAGTGGCCCAACACAGTATTAGGTAGGTGGTCATAACCCAGTGATCACCCACTGTATATTTTCAATATAAAAAATACTTTTCAGAGTTGTGTTCATAATATATTGAAAATGAACAATTTTGAATTATTTCATGTTTATTATAAACATAATAATGGAAAAAGTCCACCGATATGCCTGCTAATGTTATTTTTATCACACCAATTTAAAGTAGAGGGTTAAAAAAATACTTGTCACTGGGTTTTTAAGTTAATTCAATTTATGGCTATAATTAATTTAAAATAAAATTAATTATACAGTGATTACTGAAAGGCATTGTTTGTGTACAGGACTGAGATATCTCAGTCCTGCATATCTGAGAAAATACCTCACTCAAAATACTCAAATAATAAATAAAATAATTCAATTAACTTGAAATACTTCATTGTGTTGGTTAACAACTTTTATTAACTTTCCAGCAGGTTCATTTGTGAAGATAATCAACTTGACAAATTTCTATGAATTTTGCATGAATTTAAAAAAAAAAAAAAAAAGTGTAAAATTTAGTATTCTTCAAGTATGGTATTCCCCAACCCTACAAACAGCATCTTAACTATACTTTAATTGGAGAAGTATATGATATTTCCTTCCCCCATAAAAAAATCTTTCGAACTCCATTTTGAAAGAAAAAAAATGTGGGAGGGGGAGGGGGTTGCTGCCATACCATATTGTGTTAATTTTTCATTGAGTTCTTGGTGAAATAATTTTGATCTTATTATACAATATGGTGTCAGAATTAAGAATACATTTTTTTTTTTTTTCCAACTATTTCTTACTGTTTATACCATAAAAACTGATTGGGCAACATTCACATGTGAACTGCTGCCTTCATATATTTTGAAGTGCACTAGATGGTTAAACTCGATTATAAATAATAACATTTAAATTTTTAAACTTTTGAAGGCAGTTTAAAATGGTTTAAAATGGTTTAATGGATTAAGAATTAAAATGATGTAATATAAGTAAAGGTTTTTTTTCTTTAATTCTTAATCTGAAGAATTAAAGAGAAGATCCATAAAGAGTGATCAAAGCATAGTGTCCCAAAAGTTTAAATTTAAATGTTATTAATCTATAATCCTCTTTAAGAAACTTTTTAACTGAAACAGTGAAGTTTTTCTTTTGGATAAAATGAATTATGATGTATTCTTTTGAACTCAAAATGACAGGACATTGCAATTGTTTAAGCATTTTACGTTAGCCATTTTCTAGCAAGCTATACTTGATTGTATTATATAGTAAACTCTAAAATCCAAAATCCTTTAAAATCTGGCACACTTTACAAAAAAATCAATATTTTATAATAATGAAATATTAAGAAAGCAATCTGGCACTTGTATTAACGATTGCATTTGTCTTTAAGAATCAATGTGAAAAAGAGTGACTTTTCTTTATAAGATGCTTGAAAATCTGTTTCTTTACAGCCAGAAGGATTTAAACTTCGCAAATAATGCAATGGTGTTAATTCTCACAGCATAAAAAAAAAAAAAAAAAAAAAAACTTACCTTTGCAATGAGTTTCCCTGGCACTGCACTACTTCAGAAACAGATGGCCTCTATAAAAGATTAGTTGACCATTTGTTTTTAAAAGATGACTGCTATAACAACCTGTTTCAGGGCTGACGTGGTACCTAGTGCCAACATGCAGACAAAATGTGTGAAAAGAACTGTTCCATGTTTTTCCTGTATACGAAATCACTTTCCAAAGTTGTAATATAGCTAAAGCTATCCACCGAAAATAGTGCACTACCAGAGCAACTCGTTACAAAAGTAAGTTTGTTTTGCTATGGAAATTAGACCACTGAATTATCCATTCCTGCAAAAAACAAATGAAAGAACAAGTTAGTCAATTATAAATGTTTACAGATGTAAATAAGTTCAGCTGTTTTTGCTTAACATTTATTGAAATGTGCTCCTCTAAAACTATTCAATCACTAGGTATAGCTCTCTAAAATCCAGAAAATCTTTAAATCTGGCACCTCTCACTCCCAAAGGGTGCTGAATTTTAAAGTTTCCCGTAAATAATTTGGTAATCAGAGGGGGACATTTATATTTTCCACTATGACACAACTTAGAAATTCTAAATCAAGGTTTAAACTTGATTTTAAATGTGTATAGCATTTAAATTTAGTGATCTTGGAACCTCCCCCTTATTTGCCCCCAGGATGACTAAAGATGCATTTTGCCTACTTTTTTATACTGTGAGGGGGGAATGCTTTCTACCCCTCCACCATAAATTTTAGAGTAGATAATCAGCCATTCCTAGAACAGATTTAAAATTAGAAACTTAAACAAGATTTCATTACAAACAAACAGGCTGCATGAGTAGCTCATGGGGGTCTTGTCAATGATATACAGATAGTTCCCGGCATTACAAGTTAAGTCGTTCCTCACTCATAAAGCGGGAATTTATTTCCCATAGATGTAATGTTAAAAACAGGGATTACGTTCTCAACAATGAAATAATATTAAATAAAGGTCAACAAAACATTATTTTATGCTTAAACAATGATTTATTTATCCAAAGAAATGATAACGTAGCTTTTAAAATCATCGACTAAATGCACACTGGTTGATGGACAAACAACTCTTCAAGAGTCGTTTGTTTCCAAGGCAGTCTCCTCTTTTCTTTATAAATTTCACGATAGCATGCATAAGCATTTTTTAAAACTGTAGCAACTTTTCTAGTGTGCTTGAAATTTGAATCTTGTGACTCGAAAGTGTTAAAAAGCTTCGTCAAGCCCCTTGAGAGAGAGTGAAGGAATGAACAGGAGTTTCTGTTGTTAAATTTTTTTTCTTCTTCTGGTTCTTCACATTTTGCTATTTCAAGGTCTTCATTTGTGAACTCTCCATTGTGTGTTTGAAGCAGATTAGCATTAGCATTAGTAGAGGCATATGATGCAAGAAAGCAAGCTTATTCAGCATCAGCCAAAAAAAAAAAAAAAAAAACCCTCTCCCATTTCACCCCTCCGTTCGTTCGAAATACCTGTCCAGTTGAGCTTTAAATTTGTTTAGGCTATCAACTTCAACAACAAGTGATGGAAGTCGGTTCCACCAACCAACCACCCGCTGGCCAAAGGCAAATTTCCGCACATCTATCCGACATCCGTCCTTCCTCAATTTGAATTTATGCCCTCTGAGGTGATTATTCTGAGAAAGATGAAGAATCCCATTGGCATTGAGCATGCTCAAACCATTCAAAGCCTTATACACCTCTATCAGATCACCTCGCCGGTGCCTAGTCTCCAGACTCTGTAATTTGCAAAACTTAAGCCTTTCTTCGTAAGAGCAACCCTTTGTTCCATTTACTAATCTTGTTGCCCTTCTCTGTACCCGTTCCAGCAGCTCTACATCCTTCTTGAAATGAGGCCTCCAGACCTGTATACAGTACTCAAGATGTGGCCTAACCATTGCCTTATACAAGGGAATAATCACCTCCTTATCCCTGCTAGAAAAATTCCTGTATATCATTGACAAGACACCACGAGCTACTCTTGCAGCTCGTCTGCACTGCTCAGAGAACTTCATATCTGCCTGCACAATTACCCCCAGGTCCTTTTCATTCTCCACCACTGTCAGTGTAGTACCGCAGAGTTGATACATTGCTCTGGGGTTACTGTTACCCATATGTAGTACTTTACATTTGTCAATGTTAAACTTCATTTGCCACCTCTCAGCCCATCTGTTCAACCTTTCCAGATCCTGTTGCAGCAGCATAGCATCAGTAGTGTCCTTAACGACCCTGCCAACCTTTGTATCATCTGCAAACTTAGACATTAAACTTGATATCCCATCATCAATATCATTCATAAACACCGAAAACAACAATGGACCCAACACTGAACCTTGAGGAACTCCACTAATAACATTAGTCCACGTTGAGCAGTGTCCATTGATTACCACTCTCTGTCTTCTGCCACTCAACCATCCCCTTATCCATAGCAGCAATTTGCCTCCAATGCCACACTGCTCCAATTTGTGCAGCAGTCTTCCATGTGCAACAGTATCAAAAGCCTTTCTAAGATCCAAATATATAATATCAAAGTTATTCCCTGCATCCAGTTCTTTTGTGACTACATCATAGTATCCAATCAAATTGGTCAGGCAAGACCTGCCCTTAACAAAACCATGCTGCGTCTGAGCTATAACTGAATTCTTGTCTAGATGATCCTGCAGTGCTTCTTTAACCAGTGCCTCCATTAATTTACCTGGAACAGAAGTTAAACTAACAGGTCTATAATTACTTGTGTCAGCCTTTGATCCTCCTTTGTGAATTGGGGTTACATTTGCACATCTCCAGTCTATGGGTACCTCCCCTGAGTCCAAAGAAGCTCTCATAATTATGGCTAGGGGTTTGCATACTTCCTTTGCTGCCTCCTTTAATATAACTGGATAGATCCCATCCACCCCAGGTGCCTTTTTTATGTTTATCCTCAACAATCTCTCCTCCACTTTCCTCTCAGTTATTACAAAATCATCCAGCTCACTGCCAATGTTTACTTTACCTACATCATTCTCCTTCCTGAATAACTCCTCATGCGTGAATGTAGATGCAAAATACTCGTTTAGATTGTTAGCCACCTGAGCAGGATCCTCAACTGTTGAACCATCAATATCCAGTGGACCAATCTGATTCATCCCTTTCCTTCTCGAGTTCAAGTATGTAAAGA
Organism: Mastigoproctus giganteus; assembly: GCF_048544385.1. Classification (NCBI taxonomy): domain Eukaryota; kingdom Metazoa; phylum Arthropoda; class Arachnida; order Uropygi; family Thelyphonidae; genus Mastigoproctus; species Mastigoproctus giganteus. Next base: position 212,941,212 of record NC_143577.1, on the reverse strand, counting down.
ACTCCTTTCTGTTTTTCTTTGCATCCTTTGCCAAGGATTTTTCGTAGTCTGCCTTTGCCTGCCTAATCTCCTTTGTGACTTGGTTACAGACCAACTTATATCTATCATAGGCTTCCATGTCACCCATTAATTTGTATGTATCCCATGCATTTTTCTTCTCTGCCACATGTCTCATTAGTCCATCTGACAACCATTTAGGCCTAAACCTTGAACAATATTTCTTAGTTGGTATGTAAAGCCTGGTAGCCACCAAGATTAGTTCCTTGAATGCTTCCCATTTTGAGTTTGCTGTTGGTAACATCATCAGTTGGTCCCACTGTATAGAATTTAAATACTGTCTCAGACCATCATAGTCGCCTTTACGAAAACAAAAACCCTTCCCTTTACCTCTGATGGTAGTTACCTCCTTGAGTAAATCCCACTTCAACACACTGTGATCACTGCCACCTAGTGGTTCATTTATCTGCAGGTTCTTAATACATGAAGAATCACTACTGATAATCAGATCAAGAGTATTGCTCCCTCTTGTTGCCTCACGAACATGCTGATGTAGAAAACAATCATCCAATAAATCCACAAAAGCCTTGCTAGTGTGCGAGTGACCAACCCACAAATTCCAGTCAATATCTGGGAAATTAAAATCCCCCATTATAAGACTCTCTGATTTACTGGCCCACTCTATTTCCCTGTACAATATATTATTATACTCATCAGAGTCATTAGGCCTATAGCACACTCCTACTCTCAATTTTGATTTCCCTATGCTTATGTCACACCAAACTGACTCGACACTGCCCTGTCCATCGATGTCAACTGGCTTCACTTCCTTTGACTTTATGTGTTTCTTAATTAATAGCATAACCCCTCCTCCCCTCCTGTCCTGTCTATCCTTTCTATATACATTGTATTCCCCAAATTCCAGTTCCGCATTACTTATATCTGTGTGACACCACGTCTCTGATATCCCAACAATATCTGCCTTTGATGTTTTGAGCAATACCTCAAATTCATCAAATTTATTTACCAAACTCCTAGCATTGGTGTACACGCAGGTATACATGCACCTGTTTCTATTCTTAGCTACCCTAACACAACCCATGTGTTTACTTGTAACGCAATGACTACCAGCAGTCTCTGAAATATCCTGATATGATCAGCAACATCGGTTGTACAGACCTCAAGCTGTAATTGGTTAGCAATATTAATGACTGCTTCTGTTTCATTTTGTACGATCTCTGCTGGTTCTTGAAATCCTTCAAAATTATCAATAAAATGATGACAGAGTTTATTCCAAACACCCTTCATGTTCTTCTCTGTAATTATGTCCCAGAGTCGGCTCATTTTATTATTTTGATTGCATCTAAAATATGGAATTCTTTCCAAAATTCTTTAAGAGTTTGACCCCCGTCCTTATCTCTGCCGGAACAAATAAACACATGCACAGTAGTACTGTATTTTATAGTTACATGCGTGGTTTGGAATTCCATATTTATGAATGTTTAGCATTTATTTATTGCAATTAATGTTCATATTTCAAATTCTGTTGATACTTGATACTTGAAAAAGAGAACTCAAGTGAAAACTCGTAAAGCGGGAACTGCCTGTACAGGAATTTTGATAGCAGGGATAAGGAGATGATTATCCCCATGTATAAGGCAATGGTCAGGCCACACCTTGAGTACTGCATACAGGTCTGGAGGCCTCATTTTAGGAAACATGTGGCACTGCTGGAATGAGTGCAGAGAAGGGCAACGAGATTAGTGAGTGGAACAAAGGGTTGCGGTTACCAAGAAAGGCTGAAGTTCTGCAAATTGCAGAGTCTGGAGACTAGGTACCTGCAAGGTGATCTGATTGAGGTGTATAAGGCCTTGAATAGTTTATCAATGCTGATGGGATATTCCCCTCGCTCAGATTCCGTACCTGAGGGGGCATAAATTCAAATTGAGGAGACAGTTGAAGAATAGATGTGAGGAAATTTGCTTTTAGCCAGTGGGTGCTGGAACAAACTTCCATCTGTCATTGTGGAAGTTGACAGCTTAAATAAATTCAAGGCCGAACCAGACTAACTTTGGAGTGAATGGATGAGTAAAATGGGAAGGGGTTTTTTTTTGGCTGATGCTATATGAGTTTGCTTTCTTGCATCATATGCCTCCACTAATGCTAATTACAAGCAAAGTAAAATTCAAGCACAGCACAGAAACAAACTAGACAAACAAAGCACTCAAAGTTTTGAGACCTTCCTATTATCTCCCTATACATGTATAGTTAAATTTTAGGCATGCATGCAGAAGCATGAACTACTTGCCACATCCCTTATACCTCTCTATAACCGTAATCTATCTCTCAATAATCCCTTACACCTCTCTTGCAAATGAAATTTGGCCATTGTGCCAGCTTCTAATCAAAATAAATTTATTAGAATTGAGTACTGGACCATGAGGTGGCTAAACAGGGTTAGAAGCAAACCATTCTGGAATAGTCTTAAAGCAAATGCTTTATCAGGCATCACTCCATGGAGGTATGCCATTATGGGCAAAAACTGTTAACTGCTGCTAAGTTGACTAATAGAAACAAGGATGCAACAGAAATAAAAGATATAATTGAATATCCAAGAGCTAGAAGTAGGATTCACAACATTTCAAACCTATGATGAGGCTTAGATGTGCAAATATTAACTGTCTGAGTGATATGTTCCCTTGGAACTAAACTGAGACCAAACCTAGGTAAAAACCTGGATAAAACAGCTTTTCCTATGGGAAAAGGCAAGCCTTGGCTTGCTTTTCCCTACATAGAAGCTAGCTCAGTCTCCAGTTCTGGATTGCATCCACAATGTCTGAAAACCCAAGACCACTGAATTATCCCCCTGGCCCCTGTCAGTGCTTCTGCATATAATACATCCAGAGGAAAACATTAATAATGTATGGGGGGAGGAAACAGTATACAACAACAATAGCAGACTGTGAATAATGATATTGAGTTTAGGTTTGAAATCCTCATTGGAACTTGTCAAGAATGGAGTGTAAATCTATGTGCAGACTACATACACTAATAATATTCTAAATATATATTCTATTTTGTGATGTGTAATTAAGAATGCATTTAGCTTTTCTTAACAAATACATCAACATCTCGATGTACAAATTGTTTAACTATAACTGTATTTGCTAGAGAAGAAACTGTATACACTAGCAGAACTTCATAAATCTTGCATTCAAAAATCCAGCACTTTTTGAATGTTTCTCCAAGGGTTGTCAAAAAATCCTACAAGGACAGAGGAGAAATTGACTGACCAGAGTTCAAAAAATGCACCACAAATGCCAGATTTATGCATTACGATTCTATTATTGATTTCCAAATGCCACTTTCTTTCTGTTCTACACATTCCCTAGCCTATGTTATTGCTATTATGTGTTTGCAGCATATAAAATCATTCGATTTGCAAGACATTCAACAGTCGTCCACAGTATAGTATTTGGTAGATAATATTTATTTTTTAAGGCAATTTGACAGCTGAAATCATATCACCCCATGTTAAAAAATATTGGAACATTGCAACACCCATAACTGGAAGCAGGATTCAAACTGAGGCTTTTATTTTTCAGGCAAGCACAATATTCACAGAATATTGAATATGGGTTCATATTTTGTATTGTACAATATTTTTAAATTATTTAGTTAGCAAAATCATACTTATTGTATTATGCAATTAAAGGATTTCATGAATTCACACTGGAAAATATTAAAATTTTATCTCTAATCATCAGTATTAGTGACAAATGATGCACTTATCCAACATCAGCCAAAATCTTCCCATATTACCTGTCCATCCCCTCTAATAGTTCTTCCTTGAATTTATTCAAAGAACCCACTTCCACACACCAAATGGAAGTTTGTTCCAACGATCAACTACCTGTGCTGAAGGCAAATTTCTGAACATTATCCTGCAACCATTCTTCTTAAACATGAATTTATGTCCACCCCCATGTGTATAGTATGAGTAAAAGGAAGGATTCCATCATATTATAAACATGGGTATAGTATGAGTAAAAGGAAGGATGCCATCAGCACTGTGCTTACTCAATCCATTCAAGACTTAAACACCCCAATCAGAAAACTCCTCACAGGTGCCTAGTCTCCAGACTGCAGATTTCAAAACTGAAGCCTTTCTTGGAAAGAGCACCCCTTGTCCTCCCCACTAATCTCATTACTCTTCTCTGCACCTGTTCTAACAGATCCATGTCCTTCCTAAAATGAGGCTTCCAGACCTGTATGCAGTAGTATTCAAAATGTGGCCTAACCATCTTGAGTACTGCATACAGTTGCAATGGATAACTTAAAGTGATCACATTATGTCAGAGCATTATTTTATAGCACTGCATTATACTATTTGCTAACATGAGCTTGCTGATTGGAGAATCAATACATAACACAAATTGCACCTAATTTGGCCATTGCTTTTTTTTTTTTTGTTGTTTTCTAAGTTATGCATGTAGCCTAATACTTAGGCTACATGCATAACTTAGAAAACAACAAAAAAAAAAATAGCATTTTCAGAAATTTGCTATGTGACAAGTACCAAAGATGTCAAACATGTTTCTACTGTAATTGGTAGAAACAAACTATATTAAACTAGATGACACTGATTGCCGATTAATATTGGTTAACGCCTAATTCTGTTTTCTTGTTTTTTGTATGTTAAAAAGCGTGTACATCAATATGGTCCTAGGGTATGTGCTCTTACTGAATTCAAAGCGGAATGGCCATTCGAGGAAGCAAACTAATTAAAGTGATAATTAAATATTAGTAACAAGTTAAATATTAGTAACTAATTAAATAAACACGTTTCGACTTTTCCTTCCCCCCCACCCAAATTGATTTTTTTTTTCTTTACCGCTCTATCAACTACTGGAATCTCATTAAAAGCGAATTAAATTTTTACGTACAAAAGGCTTTCCACTACTCGTATCTTCATCTACAACAATTTTCTCTCCTGAATTGATTCGTAAAACGGGAAAATAGTCGATATCGGAATTCAAAGCAGGATGGGTTCCGTATTTATTTTCGATCTCCGGATGCACCAAAGAACGCCAAAGGAAGCTTGCTTGTTCACCACATGACAAATTCTTCCATAATGTCTCATGCTTTTGTTGAATGGAACTAATATCAGCCATAATACGACTGGACGTTGAGTTCAAAGTAGAAAAATACGAGTCGAATTTTTCACGAACTGTTGGCGAACTCATCGTGAAAACAGATATAACGCAAACACACAACACAATTTCAGAAAAAAATACGCATTTTATCAAGAAAATATAACGTCTCTAAACATAAACTCTGACTTCACGAATAATCCTATAACTTATAATTAAAAATGCACCCCACAGAACGAAAGTGAATCCAAAATATAACACCCAGACACACCGCAAAATAATGAAAACCTAATGTAGTCTCCATGAGTACTATACTGCACTGTGCGCCAGAAGCGACGTCCTGCAGCTGCAGCTGTAGCCTTCAAAAAAGAAAACAAAACTAGATGACACTGATTGCCGATTAATATTGGTTAACGCCTAATTCTGTTTAAGAATTAGGAAACTAGAGCCGAAAATAAATTGGTACTTGCGTTATCTTAGCAAATTTTCAAATTTTATGATTCATTACTATCAAGTACTGTATTCTGATCAAGGGTGATTGTATCTTAGAGCACAAGAACACTGTTCCGATTTGTCATACGTATCTGTAATGTCATGTACATAGTTAATTATTAAAAATAATTTATTTTAATAATGGGTTGTGAATCACGTTTGTTGAACAAAAAAAAAAAAAAAAAAAAAAACGAGTTTCCAGGACAAAAAAAAAAAAAACTGTAGCTCTCTCCTGAAACTAACTAACTCAGCCGCTAAGCAAAAAAAAAAAAAAAAAAAAAAATCCAATAAAGTTCCTCAAGTGATTGAGGGAATTCAGCCCCAAATCAAGATGAGGAAAGAGATTAAATGAACTGTGCAATATAACTGAGTTAGTCGGTCTCAAGCGAAGATGGCATGTTTTTTTTTTTTTCACAGAAACTTAGGTTTTTAGTTCAGAAAACAGCAAATCGACCACAAAAAAAAAAAAAAAAAAAAAACTAAAATATTATTTTTAGGCCACCCGAATAATTAAATTCATTTGCCGTGCTGTGTGTCTTATGTCTGTTGATTGCGTCTGTTTTGCTGTACGAAAAACCCCAGTTTCTTTGGAAACCTTGCTATGTACGCCTGAGACCGACTAACTAAGCCATGGAGTGAAAAAAGCCCATTAAAATTCCTCGCGTCATCGAAGATGATTCGAACCATGGTCTCTTTCACCCAGTGTGGGGAGGACGGTAACGATAATACTGTGCTACCGCGCAGACGAGCAAATCGACCACAAGGTACAAGGTATTCGTGTAATGATTGCGGCCTCCAGGGTTTCCCCTATATACCGCTGTATCTTCTGTAGTTTATTTATAGCCGGCAAGTGTGTGTAAATGTATGTGTGTATGTTTTAGTGTAGGTTCTGATGGGTGTTGTTTGCCGGCCCTGGAGACTTTGCAGCCTGGAAGCAGGGGGGGAAGCCACCTGCGTCCAGACTCCCGTACCTTGCCACGAGGAGGCGCTCCAGGGGTTAGTAACCGCAAAGAGGGTTTCCAACCAGTGGTAAACCCGTGAGTGTTATGGGAAGGAGAAGTAGGACAAAGAAAGAAGAGAGATATTCTCTTAAGAAAGGAGCAGAAAACGGTAGGATGAATTAACAACTAAGAACAGAGAGGAAAGTTAGGTTTTCTCCGACTGGAAGAGGAGCCCAACCTCAGCCAGCCAGAGAAAGGAAAACTCAAGAAACAAATTTAATTGTGTCTGAGACACCAAGAAAATAATTTAACTTAACTTAGCATCTAATTACAAAAATTTACAGTGAGAAGACGAGACTTCTGAGAAGCCCAGAAGAACTTGTCTGAACAATAGTTGGTAAGAGTTTTAAACAGTTACACTAAATAACAAGCAATCTAATAACCTTCAGTGATTTTGTTAGAACTGCAATTCTAGTATCTTAACACACAATGAGGAAAACTTGAGATTTAACAAGGCTATTAACTCCGAGAGTCATAATAAAATTAAGATCACAATTACATAAAGAGGAAGTTGTAATTCTAAACAATAATTTTTTTTTTTTTTTAATCCAAAATTTTGAGTTAAACAGGATGAGCTGTGTTTAGCATCTTTCGTCTTCTAAACACGGAGTTAGCATAGTTACAAAAAGCTGAGAAGGATTCTGATGTTTCCAAAAATTTTGGGAAATCATCTAGGGTGTAAACATTAGTGTCTAACATGAGCTGGTAACGTAAATCTAAATATATGTTGCAATTTAGGACTAAATGTTCCACCGTCTCCTCAGCTCCACAATGACAAAGAGGAGAGGGGACCAGTCCAAACCTAAAAAGGCGGGAGTTAAGGCCGTGACCCGTAAGAAGAAAAGAGGAAAAAAGTCCAGGTTGAAGCCAGGAAAGATTCTTAGATTTTACAAAGACTTTAGGAAGGAAGGAGAAAGTAATTCTGCCAAGGGGAGAGTCATCCCAAGAGAGCTGCCATTCATCAAGGGCTAAACTGAGCAGTCGAGAAACTTCAAGGTCAGTAGAGTTATTATAATTATTTTCAAAAACACCAATGGAAGCAGGGGTAAGACGCCTCCTGTGAAATTTAAGAAATGCAAGGATAATTTCTAAATGAATGGGAAGGCACCCATTCAGAACTAGCAGGGCATCAGTAGAAACAGTTCTACATGCCTTGCTCGTGGCCAAAAGGAAGGATCTTTGCGTCTGTAGAAGAATTTTAAGGATGAGAGAGTTTTGAACACGGGAACCCCACGCACCCGCGCCATATGTAACAATTGGGAGGAATATAGATTTGTAGTATAAACCCAATGTTCTAGATTTGAGGTTCCAAAGAGATCTGGCAATGTGAATTAACCAGCCAGTAGTTGATTTAATTTTTACCTTTAGGAATTTGCAGTGTGGAATGAAAGAAAGACGATCATCAATCACCACCCCAAGGTATTTAAATTCACGTACAAGCTTGATTGTCTGGTTGAGAAGCCTCACCACAGGAGGACGATTACGATTTAACAGACCTTTTAAGAGAAGCTGCTTCGTCTTAGATACCAAATCGACCACAGAACACACCAATTTTACAAAGACACTGCTCTACAAAATTAACAGAACAAAATGATTTTTCATAAATTTTATTGCGAACAGTGTCGCCGAAGGCAAATATTTCATATATAATAGGTATCTTGGCATGCAAATTCCGAGTATCCAATAGAAATCTATCTACAATACTCGATAAAATTAACAGAACACGTAGAAAATGTGGTGTAACTCGTCAGTGATGAAATTTGATATGGTGATGTACCATAGAATAACGATGAAATGAGAAGAAAGCGAGAATCTTCTGACTGGTATATTAGACATTTATAGGGACTGTATAAGAATTACCAAAAAGTTCACAATACAAAAGTCGAAACCGGATGTTCGAAAATATGGTCACATGACATCAATACGGCATGTGATCCCCTCCAATGGCTAAACAGGCCTGATAGTGTTGAACCATGCTCAATATAAGAGTCTTTAAGATTCTGTGGCAACAAATCACATTCTTCCACCAGCGCAGACCTTAGCTCACCAAGTGACCGAAGAGCTGGCATGCAATCGACGACCAAAAGCGTTTCACACATGTTCGATCGGATTTAAGTCTGTTTATCGTGCCACGGCAGTCGTTGAATATTTTCAGTTTCAAGATATTCCTCCAACACGTGAGCTCTATGTGCAGTGGCACTGTGATACATGAAAAGAAAATCTGAGACAACCGCAGCCCTAAAGAGTTGCACATAGGGTTTGAGGATCTGTTCTCTGTACCTCTGCGCAGTTACAGTACCTCTATCTATCAAAAATGTGAAGAGGGGTTCGGCCTTTGATCATAATCCCCCCCCACGAGAACATCGCCTCCACCGTAAGTGTCCCTTTCTCTAATGTTGGAGGGATGGTACTGCATTCCTCGTTGTCTCCAGCTGAAATAATATCTAGAATCTGTTTGTAGGTTAAAACGAGGCTCATCAGAGAACAGAACTGTATCCCATTTGTCAGCGCTCCAAGTCACATGTTCATGGCACCAGTTTCGACGACCTCTGCAATGGTTTGGGATTAATAGAACAGTAGCACAATGTTTAGGTCAGGGCGCCACTGGTGGTTTCCCACTGCTGCGACATTGTTTCACTTGTGATGTATACAGTCTGCGAGGTAGCAAAGTGGTATCGTTGCTGTCCTCCCCACACCGGTAGAAAAGGCCCGGGTTCGAATCCCGTCGATGACGCGAGGAACTTTAATGGGCTTTTTTCACTCCGTGGCTGAGTTAGTCGGTTTCAGACGTAGATAGCAAGGTTCCCCCCCCCCCAGAAATTGGCGTTTTTCGTCTAGCAAAAAAGGCAAATCGACCAGAGAGCATTTATATATACAATTTACAGACAAAATTAATATATGAGCAGATGTAATCATTTACGGGTGACCCTAATATCATAATTTGGTTTTTGTAATACATACAGGATGCGCGATAGCACACTGGTATCGTCACCGTCCTCAACACATCGGGCGGAAAAGGCCCGGGTTCGAATCCCGTCGATGACACGAGGAACTTTTATGGGCTTTTTTTTCACTCCGTCGCTGAGTTAGTAGGTCTGAGGCGTAGATAGCAAGGTTCTACCCAGGGAACCCGGAGTTTTTCGTCCAGCAAAGCAGGCAAATCGACCAGAGGACACACGAAATTTAGAGATCCAATACACAAGGGTAGTTGAGTTGTTGTTGTTATTGTTATTTGGTTTTTAGGAGCATTAGCAACTAAGGCCATATTGCTCCGGGATATGCGATGGTCATTCCCTGACCTTTCCACATCCTCCCTATTTGGTGGTGACGGGCTCGAACCGCGGTCTAATCAAGAAGCGTGTGCTACGCACTGCTGCTCCTTCCCACCTAGCTACGGAGGTGCCAGGGGTAGTTGAATTAATGTTCTGAGTCATCTTAATAAATAGTTGCTTTTTTTTTGTGATGTATACAGTACTCTGTAAATGCCAGAAGTGTGTATAATCTGTTGTTTTGTGTATTAGTAGTTGGGTTCTGTTGTTTTGGCTTTTGGCCGCAGGGTTTTGGCTTTTGGCCGCAGGGCCCCTATTGGGACTCTACGTTGCTCACTACCACAACAAGGAGGTAAGTCAGGCAGTTCCTTAGTTTTCTGGCTGTTTGCATTGAAAGATAGCAAAGGTAGGTCCGAATGAGGTGAAGCTTTGGATGACTTGATACAGAATTTAGGCCACCCACAGAAGGCGATGTAAGGGTGGGGAAAAGGGAATAAAAGCCCTGTAAGGCCAGCACCATGCTAAATCCTATCCCCTGAGAGTTTGCAAGTTGAACCCGCACTCCAGAAAGGCCAACCGGGCTAGCCAGGTGGGTAAAGTGCCTGCCTGGCAACCCAAAGATCGCGGGTTCGAATCCCACCTCGGGCTTGGATCACAGTATAATGTAAAAACTTTGGGAGGTGCATTATGGCCACAGAAGCCGATTCGCCAACAACTAAACAACGACAACAACACTCCAGAAAGTGCCAGTAATTCTACCATTATGGTAGGATTACTGGCACTTTCTGGGTTCGGAATTTATCACGCACTCCAGGGCCAGCAGTTTAATGGATCATACACTATCTGGGTATGATCCATTAAACTGCTGGGTAGTTGATTCATTAAACTGCTGGGTTAAATGATCCATTAAACCTTTAATGGATTATACCCTATCTGGGTTGGCATAGGCTTGTCTTTATGTGTTTCCATGGGGGTGGTATTGTCCCACATCAGTCTAGGTCTACTGCAGTCCTTGCGTCGCTCTGTGGTCAGCAATCTTAGCTTTCCTTATGGCGAAGACTTCTTGTGCAAATATTGTCAGACATTTATATGTGTCCTCGTTTCGAGTAGCAGAGATTCTTGGTTCTAGGGGCGCACTGGATCACCGTGAGGAATTTTATCCTGAAAGTATCACAGGAAGGGCACCCGTAGACTAGGCGTTAATGGAATTATTATTATTATATTAGGGTCTCCCGTAAATGATTACATATACCCGTTTATGTGTTATGTCTGTAAATTGCCTGTGTGCTGTCGTCGATTTGCGTGTTTTACTGGACGAAAAACCACAGTTTCTGGGGTAAAAACCTTGCTATCTACGTCTGAGACCGACTAACTCAGCCAGAGTGAAAAAAGCCCATTAAAGTTCCCCACGTCATCGACGGGATTCAAACCCAGGCCTTTTCCACTCGGTGTGGGGAGGACGGTGACGATACCACTGTGCTATCTACGCAGACGTTAATGGAATACAAACCACTGGCTTCGTTGCGTAGAGTCCACTTGAATTGAGCTTTATTAACACAGTCCGGTTGGAAATGTTTTCACTTTTGGGCGCGGAAACCTCAAGAGACCGTTGATGACATGATATTGTAGGTTTCCGTCTTGCTGTTAGAGCCCGATATCTGTCTATTCTGGTTGAAGTAGCCCTCGGGCGACCTTAGTCAGCTCTTCTTTTAATGGTTCCAGTCTCCTGAAACTGCTTCCATGGAGCCGAGACGATACTGCATGACGCATTAAGCCAATGCACCGGGTAGTCCCAAGCTGAAGCTTGTGAGTACCTGGCTTAGTGTAATCCTACGGCCCGCCATTTCAAAGAATCATCTAAACGATGATGACTGCCCATCCTCAATACTGGAGATTAGCATTAGCATTAGTAGAGGTATATGATGCAAGAAAGCAAGCTTATACAGCATCAGCCAAAAAAATAAAAAAAAAACTTCCAATTTCACCCATCCATTCATTCCATATGTTTGCCTAGTCCTTCCTTGAATTCATTTAAGCTGTTGACTTTCACAACGAGAGATAGTTTGTTACAGCAATCAACCATCCACTGGCTAAAGGGAAATTTCTGCACATCTATTTTACAACTTACTTTCCTCTATTTGAATTTATGTCCCCTCAAGCAATTAAGCTGGGCAAGAGAAAGAATCCTATCAGCATTGAGCTTGCTCAAACCGTTCGAGGCTTTATACACCTCAATCAAATCACCTCGTAGGTGCCTAGGCCCTGCAATTTGCAAAACCTAAACCGTTCTTGGTAACAGCAACCCTTTGTTCCAGTCACCAATCTCGTTGCCCTTCTCTGCACTCGTTCTCGTAGATAATCACTTCCTTATCCCCGCTAGAAAAATTCCTGTATACCATTGACAAGACACAATGAGCTACTCTTGCAGATGGCCTGTACTTCTCACAAAACTTAATTTCTGCTGCAAAATTAACCCCAGGTCTTTTTCATTCTCCACTGTCCTGAGTGTAGTACCACACACTTGATACATTACTCTGGGGTTACTTCTACACATATTCAGTACTTTACATTTGTCAATGTTAAACTTCAGTTGCCATCTCTCAGCCTATCTGCTTAACTTTTCTAGATCCTGTTGCAGTATCGTACTGTCATTAGTGTCATTAACAACCCTGCCAACATTTGTATCATCTGCATACTTCGACATTAAGCTTGATATGCATTCATCAATATCATTCATAAATACAGAAAACAACAATAGGCACAACACCGAACTCTGGGCGACTCCTCTAATAACATTAATCCACGAAGAGCAGTGTCCATCAATTTGCCCTTAATGCCATACTGCTTCAATTTGTCTTCCATGTTCAACAGTATCAAAAGCTTTCCTAAAATCCAAGTATATGATATCAAAATTATTTTTTCATCCAGTTCCATTGTGACCACATCATAATATCCAATCAAATTGGTCTGAACTATAATTGCAGCCTTATCTGGAAGATCCTACGAGAATTCTTTCACCACTGCCTACATTAATTTCACCGGAACAGAAGTTACAGGTCTGTAATTACTCGTGGCACCTTTTGATTCAGCTTTGTGAATTGGGGTCACATTTGCAAATCATCTGAGTCCAAGGAAATGTTATAATTATGACCAAGGGTTTGCTTACTTCCACTGATACCTCCGTTAATTAGACTGATAGGTCCCAATACACCAGGTGCCTTACATGTTTTATTTCAACAATTTCTCTTCCACTTTGCTCTTAGTTATTACAAAATCATTTAGTTCCCTGTTAGAATTTAATAAGCTTGTTCTCCATTTCCCTACTGAATTCCTCATATGTGAATGTAGATGCAAAAAATCTCTAAGTTTGTCAGCTACCTGAGCAGGATCATCAAGTCTAATCATCGATATCAAGTAGACCAATCTGATTCATTCCCTTCCTTCTAGAGTTTATATAACCTGCATTTGCCTGCCTAACCTCCTTTGTGACTTCATTACAGACCAGCTGATTTCTACCATAGGCTTCTGTCCTAATAAGTTATATGCATCCCATGCATTTTTCTTCTCTGCCACGAGTCTCATTAGTTCATCTGACCTGTTTAGGCCTAAACTTGAACAATATTTCTTTGTTGGTATTATGAAAATCCTAGTGGCTTCCAAGATTCTTTGAATACTTCCCATTTCCTTTTGGTACCATCATCATTTGGTCCCACTGTATAGAATTTAAACTCTGAAGACCACCGTAGTCACCTTTAAGAAAGCAAAAACCCTTCGTTCCCTTCACCCCGTTGAACAAATCCCACATTAGCAACCTGATTACTGCCACCTAGTAATTCCCTTTCCTGCAGATTCTTAATGCATGAACAATCACTGTTGATAATCAAGCAAGCTGTTTTTTTAAAGGCATTCTCATTGTGGCTCTGTAAGGTAGATCGATTTTGCATTAGTATTATCATTAACCGAGGCATATTATTATTATTATTATTAGCCATGTTGCAAGGAAGCCTGAGGCTTATGCTGCACCAGCCAAAAAAATAATTCCCGCATTACCCTGAGAGAGAGAAGGGAATCACCAAGAAAGCAAGTAAGAGAAGAATAATATCTAGATCAGGACCTTGAGTTTTCCAAGCCCATACTCACCAGATGTGAGCCCCTGGGGTAATGGCCATCTTTCAGACTGGAACTGGGGGCATGAATATTTGCAAATTTAATAAGGAAGTGTTTGCAAAGTTTAGACTTACACTTGCTAGTTCCACAGGAAATAGCTATTGTTAGTGACTTTCAACCAGGGAAACAGGAAATATTTTGTGCAAAAAAGATAGGTGAAATAAGACCAGGTGATGTCTGTCAGGGTTTGCCAAAGCAAACATACCCTGGTTTTACTTGAAGCCATTATCTGAAGGCTGAATTGAAAACTGTTAAGAACATCTTGTACAGAAAATCTCATTCAACCAAACTCCCTCCATTCTTACCACTCACGTACTTTTCTTCTTACTTTCTAGTCTGGCACAAGATGGCCTAAGTTGCTGATATGCCTAACACTGAACATAATATTTATTTCATCAATGGAAAACAAGAAACGAAAACAAATTTTTGAGAATTCATCCCCCAACACCCACTTCAGATCCTGTGCATGAAATTAGTATTAGCATTAGTTGAGGCATATGATGCAAGAAAGTAAGCTTATACAGCATCAGCCAAAAAAAAAAAAAAAAAACCCCCTTCCCATTTCATCCATCCAGTCACTCCAAATGTATGTCTAGTTCAGCCTTAAATTTATTTAAGCTATCAACTTCCACAACAACGGATGGAAGTCTGTTCCAGCAATCAGCAACCCGTTGGCTAAAGGCAAACTTCCGCACATCTATTCTACAACTGTCTTTCCTCAATTTGAATCTATGCCTCCTCAGGTTCTTAGTCTGAGCAAGTGGAAGTATTCCATGAGCATTGAAATTACACACTAATGTTTTTAAAAGTGTACATAAGGCAACCATACAAACATCTCAAGCCAGGAATAGAAGGGAATTTCCATTAAAAATTGTGGGGAAAATCTTAAAGCCAATGGTGCAGTCTTCCAACTCAAAATATCTAAATCTAATGAGTTTGTTATCAAGCTAAGGAGAAAAATTTTGAAGCCTTTTTAATTCAATCTATTCCCAGTCAGAACTTCAACATATATAGAGGTACATTTACTATGTCTTGCAACAATGTTTTTCTCCTCTTTCTGAAGTGTGAGAAAAGGATCCATGCTTTCCCATATCTTCCCTTAATACAAATTAAGAAATATGATGCAAGAAAGCAGATTATATAGCATCAGACAAAAAAAAACAAAACTTTCCATTTCACCCAACCATTCGCTTCAAAAGTGTCCAGTTATTTTTTGAATTTATTTAAACTATCAACTTCCATGACAGTTGGAAGTTTGTTCCAGCAATCAACTGGCTAAAAGCAAATTTCTGAACATTTATTCTACAACTGTCTTTCCTCGATTTCTATTGGATATTCGAAATTTGAATGTCAGAATGCCTGTGGTATCAAACATTAGCCTTTGGCAACAGTTCATAAAAAAAATATTCATCAAAAACTTTTACTGTTAATTTTGTCAATCAGTGTACCACCTCCCAGTATTCCTGTTCATCCCGTAAGTTTCATAGGGCTCAACTCAGTCTCTGCTGTTCATTCATATACATGGGTCATTTACAAACAACACTGGCAGTATGGTATGGTGCATTATTCAGTTGAAATGAACAAACATGAGTATACACCAAAGAACTGCCACGTCGTAGAGAACACAGAACTGTCCAAATTTTCTAGTATGTCTGGACGGATATCACTGATTGATTGTTCAACAAAAAAAAAAAAAAAACAGCCTGATGATGTGATTCCACATCAAGCTGCACTAGACAACCCTTGGGATATCTTGAACCTGATATTTACCAATTTCCATTTTGGCAACTGTGTCGGTTAACAGAACCATTAATGCAGGTCACCTTGTCTAACAACAAAATGCTGGTTAGTCAAAATGTTAGTTACTCATCAAATTTCTGGGCCATGTAACTGGCAAATGCAATGCAACTCCCTTGGCTTATTTGGTTTCACTTTTTGTAGTAAGTGGAATTTGAACATAAAGTTCACTTTGCAATATTTTTTTGTTTATATGTAGTTTTCATGGGAGATCTTCATTGTATTTTCTAAATTGTTTGACCAATGACATCAACTTCAGCTCAGCTAGCCACAGGATGCATGCAGTTATTTCATGACTGACACTCAGTACAACAGAACCTTGCAAGAGAAAAACTAGTGATAACAAAACTGAACATTTAAATAAACAAAACGTACAATGTACAAGAAACAACTCTTCCCAAATCCATTTACAAAACACCATCATTAATTTGTGAAACCCTATATTGTAGGGGTTCAAAAAGTATGGCTCACAGGCCATATGGAACCCACGAGCTTTTGTATGCATACCACGGACATTCTTATGATGTTATGTATAAATGTGAAGAAAACCTTTGTTCAAATTTTAGAGAATCATAAGACTTGTGTACGAACTGCCGCAGGACTTTCGCAAATATATCCTATTAACTGAATAATCAACTTTTTCTTTGTAAAATTTTTATGAGCGATTCCAAGTATGGAGAAAAATGGAGGGAACTGGGTATATAGGTGGGGATTGGTCCACAGAAAATAATTAGTTTAACAATAGGTACTACAAAAATCCCAACTATCACGATCGTGATAAGAAGATGCACCTATAAACCCTTCTCTTTCCATTATGCATATCTGTGATATCACAGCATCAACCAAATACACGGCCATCCACAATATATACTGCTGCATTTTTCAATGTTCTGTTGATAAAAAAGTTTGAGAACCACTGCTATAGTGTATCTCAGTGGCAAACCTTATATCATGTGTATAGGGTGAATTTTAAATTCAGAATATCAACCAAACATTTTAAATGAACATGGCTGATAAATATGGAGCTTTTTATGGTTAGTAATTCCACAAATAATAAAATCGCTATTTAATCATAACACTATAAATAGAATTAACCAAGGATTACAAACTATCCATTTCAAGTGATAAAAGTAATAAAAATGAACTTTATTTGAAAATTGTGTTAAAAGAAAAATTAACACCAAAACATTATAAAATAATAATTTATTCCAGTTATCATCATTAACAATAATAAACGGTCACAGGTTTTTCCAGATTTTGCCTGTTATCAGATCTTTTGTATTTTCTTTTACATTTTCACTTTTTTTTAATAGAAGTTGGTACAGGGTGAAAGTAACATTTTCTGCAAGGAAATAAGTCTACAGTATATTAAGTACAGATCTTAATTTTAAAAAGGCAGAAATAAATAAGGATAGATGATTTTTTTACAGGTCACCTTGTATAGTTAATATCTGAAAAGGAAATCTATAATATGGTAGAAATATGTATAGTTTCAAGACAAATAACAAGGATAAATGTATAAAGAAAAGAGGAATTGAATGGGGGAGAGGGAACATGATGCTAGCAAGTACTCTGCCAAGTACAAGAAAGCTATAAATATGACACAGTAAAAAAAACTGTACAATATGTACATTCTTTGACACATTATTCCTATACACACTCATCTAGGGGTAAATACTGTTAACTAAGAACACTAA
The DNA here is from genome assembly GCF_048544385.1 of Mastigoproctus giganteus. Classification (NCBI taxonomy): domain Eukaryota; kingdom Metazoa; phylum Arthropoda; class Arachnida; order Uropygi; family Thelyphonidae; genus Mastigoproctus; species Mastigoproctus giganteus. The sequence continues at coordinate 212,923,639 of NC_143577.1, read as the reverse complement.
ATGCAGCTCCAAGTCCCCAACTTGTCTCAATGCCATCAATCTTCTTTACTAACTGAAAAAAAAATAAACAAATACAAATTATAATTACAAACCTGTAATAAGGGTTTTTATAATTATTTTAAAATAAAGAAATCACAAAATTCAAGTTCTTTCAGACATTCTTTACAATTTATTTAAACAAGGTTATCAGCTCAATACTGCTTTCTGGAAGAAAAGTGTAGTAATGGCCAACAGAGTGAACACCCTTCAACAAATATACATTTAAATTCAGATACTTTGGAACCTAGGAACTAAAGCAAAGTTCCTAGGTTCTGAAGTTTGCAAAGTTACGAATTTAGCTGTTTTTTTTTCATTACTGATTTTATAAATTTTGCAACCAGTAGTTCCTTGTGGATCAGAAGTGTCAATGTGTGAATGAAAAATAAACAGAAATTAGTGAGCTCACTCATACCCAGTATCTCCAATTATCTTTTTCTTCTTATTAGGTATATAGATTACATTGAAAATATTCATCACTATGGATGTTATGTTCTGTATCACCCTTATGAAAATGATGACATTTCATAAAATACATGATTACCTGGTGGTTTTTTATTTTATTTTTTATTTTTGGTACTATTTGAAGGCCTTTTGTCACTTTTTCTGGAACTTTTTTCAGCTCAAAGTAAAATAGTTTTCACAGAACAAAGTCCAGAAGATGCACTTTTTACATGAGTGAAGGTGTGAAGAATATATTTTAGGTGGTGAAAACTAGAGATGTTAAATTTTCTGCACCATTTCACAGTGGCGCAAAATTTCAAAAGGTGGCAGAAATATTTTTTTGTAAAGTGATTCAGAAAGTGAATTGAAGTGTACTTATTTTTTTATGAGTTTATATATATTTGTATTTCTTGGCAAAATTTTTTTATACTGTGGAGTAGAAACTGCATTTTAATATTGAGTTTGTGGCACTTTTGATGATTTTAGTGAGATTTGATATACTGGATGTAGTATGTTGATGTAATGCAGAAATCCAACTATAAACAAAATGTTGAAAACTTTCATAACAGGAAAATAATAAAATAGTAACATAAGCCATCCTGTTTAAACTTTGTAAACCAAAATGAAATAACAGTTTCAGGAATATGCTGAAACAAACAGTACCACAAAAAGTGCAGAACAAATAAATATGTACACAACTGCTTAAAAAAATGACAGAAAAAAAAAAAAGCCACAGTATGTGCTCTCAACTTTAAAGCAATGAACATATACAGAATATATGTATATGTTCACACATACTGGCATAAGAAATAAAACACTTGTGATAACACTAATAGCAACACTAGATCATTAGCTTTTTTCTATAATATGTTCGGTATCCTTTTATTGCATCACAGTAAATGGTGACAGATGTTCCATTGTACGTTGAATAATCAAACAAGAGTACAGCTGAATTTCATGGCTTCCCACCTTTCTTAATCAAAGTCTATAATCTCTGCACACTGTACTACTTCCCTTTCTGCTTTATATTGAATTAATTTTGAAGCTTTTATAATGCAGCAGCATATTAATATTTTAGGGTAATTTTTTTCTGAATAGAGTAGCATAGGCATTACAAGTATAAAATTTCATATTCATGACTACAATAGTCAATTTTTTAATAATTATTATTTTAAAAAAAATTATCCCATTTTTATTCTTCATATTCTTCACAATTCTATGTAATTTCCCTACTCCACTCTCAGTCTTGGTTGACAAAAAATGAAAGCAATTATTCAAGTATGAAGCTGAATACAGAAGATCCAATATTTTGGGAAATCATTCCCTTCCCTTTTCCAATGTAACTACTTTGAAGCATGTTTACCATTATATTTTTTTATATCAGTGCTTATTTTGTAACTGTGAGAATTTTGTTTGGGCTAGTTCAGAAGAGAGATGGGGAATTATAGAACCCAATTCAGAAGAACAGTGCCCATGGAAGTATCTAGAGAAAAGGTATACAGTGAAAACAATGTCTGTAAGACAGAGAATGGAGAGACTTTGTTAGAGATGAGTCATTAATTAACCTGACTGCCCTCTTTTGAATAGAGATGAAGCCTGATGGAGGTTATGTGGGCACTACCCCAGATCAATATTAGCATTAGTAGAGGCACACGATGCAAGAAAGCAAGCTTATACAGTATCAGCCAAAAGAAAAAAAAAAAAAAAAAAACCCTTCCCATTTCACTTATCCATTCATTCCAAATGTTTGTCTAATTCTGCCTTGAATTTATTTAAGCTATCAACTTCCACAACAAGGTGGAAATTTGTTCAAATACCCGCTGGCTACTCAGCGCTAAGCCTGCTCAATCCATTCGAGGCCTTATACTCCTCAATCAGATATCCTCGCAGGTGCCTAGTCTCCAGAAGCTACAATTTGCAGAACTTAAGCCTTTCTTCATAAGAGCACCCCTTTGTTCCCTTCACCAGTCTTGATGCCCTTCTCTGTACTCATTCTAGCAACTCTACATCCTTCCTAAAATGAAGCTTCCAGACCTGTATGCAGTACTCAAGGTGTGGCCTGACCATTGCCTTATACAAGGGGATAATCACCTCCTTATCCCTGCTAAAAACTTCATATCTGGCTAAAAACAATTATCCCAAGGTCTCTTTCATTCTCCACTACCCTGAGTGTAACCCACATAGTTGGTACATTTCTCTGGGGGTTCTGCTACCCATATGTAGTACTTTGCATTTGTCATGTTAAACTTCAGTTGCCACTTCTCAGCCCATCTATGGTATGAGAGCTTTATGAGTTGTACAGAGTGAGTATCTGTTTAGAATAAAAGTATCACTGAAAAATCCCAGCTTTAGATGTAGAGGAAGCAATATTTGTGATGTGCTTATGCAAGAGAGATTACAAGTCTGGGTAAGCCTTAAGAGAGGCATATGTGATCTTGTCTAGAAATCTGAGTGTTGCTGAAGATAAGGCAGGACTGTGTTTTAGAAGGATTGAAATCAACTAAGTTATCTTTGCACCACTGGAGATTAGCAATTAAGGAACTGATAGTGGATATTCAAGAAGTTGAAGCTGTTTGTACAGGGCAAGGTTTTTCAAAATTGAAGGTGGAATGCAATGTACTATTATCAACAAAACTATAGAGGATTTCCAGTCAATGGAAAGTCATTATGTTCAAGGGGAAATGAGTGGGAGAAGAACTGAACATTGGGAACACCAGCATTAGTGGAGAAATCAGAAGACAGAGACCTATCTACCATTACCAACAACGAGTAGTTAGAGAGAAAAGTTGATACTTAATTACAAAAAACAATTGGCATTACTTAACATCAATTAAAATTATAATGATTTATTAAAAAAGTTAACTTCGTATTTTAAAAGTGACAATTTGTTTGCAAAACCCTACATTCAATATATTAAACTTATTGATTATTTACTGACAGCATTTCTGAATCCACTTTGAGAGGCTGTTATCAAGTCAAAGTAAAAGTGAATATGACTTTCTTCATACAGAGGTGAAAGGAAACTCGGTTTCCTTTCATCTATCTGATAATACAGTCATATATAATCATTACTTAATCAGTCATTAACTATTTTAATTAATTTAATCTAATTAAATATAAATTTCCTTCACTCAACTTATTAAAATAACCCATGAAACAATAAAAACCTACCATAATTTCAGTATCATTCTGAAGGCCAAGTCCACGTAACAAGAATGTTGTAATATATATTCCATCCAAGCACAGAAACGGATTTTCAATATTATTTTTTGTACATGCTGAAAAATTAAACAGATAAAAAAATTAATGAAGGCAATTTAGTAAAAGGGAAATTCAAATTAAATGTTTGCTATATTCCATAAAACAAAAATGAATTCAGATATACTACTATAAAGGAAATAAAAATTAATGATGGAATTTATTACTACCAACAATATTTAAGTGCTAGAAACTCTAAATATTTGATTTTGCAAGGTTCCTTAAGATATATCATGAAAACAACCTAACTTTTATAACTACTAAACTGTATAAATGCATGCAGAAATTCTTCTATTAAGTGTCTTATTTAATTATATGAAGTGAATTATATGAATCAAAAAATTCAAGGAATGAACTAATATTTGGGAAATGAACCTTAGTGGCTATTTGGATGGATCTCCTTTGAAGTAGTTTCCTTGACATGGCATAACACCAATTCTAACACTTTTGGAAACATGACTGATGGGCTTCTTTTGGAAATGCTAATAGTTCCTGCATTGCATTCTGAATAATTTTCTCAGTATTGAAAATTTGTGACCTTTAAAAGAGGCTTTTTTAAAGCTTATTTGGGAGGGGGGATAACAGAGAGTAAATTTATTGAGTATGGCAGATGGGGAACCACGGTTATGGAATGCTTTGCAAGAAATTCTTGAACAGAAAGCATTGAGCACACAAGTGTTGTCATGATGCAACAGCAAATCCCAGAAGCCCACCTTCCAGCCATTTTCTCGGAACAGCATCATGTAATTGCCATAGAACTGTTTTGTAGTATTTTGGTTCACTGATCAATCATGCAAGACAATTCATAATAAACTGTAAGTCAAAAATTATGATAAGCATGATCCTCACAAGTGATCAAGATTGTCTTGCTTCTTTTAGGACTTGGAGAAGACAGTCATCCACTGAGAGGACTGAGCCTTTGTTTCCAGGTTACAGCAATACCCACAATTAGTTATCAGTAATAATGAAAGAAACAAAAAGTGTGTTGACAAAGATCCTGACGTGCAACAAATCTGTTCACCAGTGAGGATGTGAGGCAGACTTGGCTGAAACATGACATTCCCAAATCTTGTGTAAACTGACTGGCATATCCCATCAGAAATACCAATTTCACTAGAAACCCTGCAGATAGTTAAAACGATTACTCCTGATTGGATTACTAACACAACCAATTGGATCTCACTAATTTCTGAAGTTGAAGGAGGGGGGGGGGGGGACAAAGTGAGGATCATCTTCAAGAGATAAGCAAACTCTCTTTAAACTTTGTAAACCACTGAGAGCCCTTTGAGCAATACACAGCATCCTCCAAAAGCTATTTTTAACATTTTGTGGATTCTTTTTTATTTTGTTTCTCAATAAAATCACCCATTTTAAAATGAAAAAAATGTACAAAACACTGGCAAAAACTCACTATTATCATCCCGCGCAAGCTCACATTTTACTAAAGCACTTTTCTGGAGGTCACTACCATAAAACAATAAAAACAATTTGCACTTTCCGTGTTATTGGGCTTTTCTGTTCGTGCATCTAATTATAAATAGGTAGTTGTTGTTGTTGTTATTTGGTTTTTTAGGAGCATTAGCAACTAAGGCCATATTGCTCCGGGATATGCGGTGGTCCTACCCTGACCTTTCCGCATCCTCCGTATTTGGTGGTGACGGGCTCGAACCCCGGTCTAATCAAGAAGCATGTGCTACGCACTGCTGCTCCTTCCCACCTGGCTACGGAAGCGCCTATAAATAGGTAGTAAACTCGATCCTATTGCATTTGTGATAATACCGATAGCTGGAATTCTGTGGGTTTTTACATTATTATGGTGAAATGTGTCCCCTTCACTGAAATGTTGAGTTACAAAAAAAAAAAATAAATAAATAAATTGTAAGAATCTTCTTTTCTTTCCTATTTTTTTTTGCTTGTTACTCCGTATCTCACTTGTGCAATTTGTGCGTGCCGTGATCGTCATTATTGATTGCTTATTATTATTTTTTTGTCGTTTTAAATTTTACAATCCTAAAAAAAAAAAAATTGAGTGAAAAAAAATTTACATAAATCCATAGTTGCGTAAGTCGGGGACTTACTGTATCGAAACAAGTTCAGCAACCTATGTAAAAAATATGGCGATAGATAAAAAACTTATCACGTACTACTCGCGCTTCCAATACAATGCTTCCCTTTATTTTTTGCGATGTCGATTTTAAATATAATACCTCCCCTTTATTTTTTGCGATGTCAATTTTAAATCTAATAGTTTTCCTTTATTTTTTACGTGTTGCATATGGTTTGGTCACCAACATTATAATGGTTCATTAAAGATTTAACGGATGCACCCTTTTCAAACTTTTGAATAATTTCAAGTTTTTGTTTAACTGAAAGTGCAACTCTTTTGCATTTAGCCATCATTTTCGTGATTTCTAAACAAAAAAAAAAATATTTACTATAAAAAAATTTTTGACATCCCTGACATAAATAATTAAACAAAATTTGTCTTTTTGCCATGCAACAGAACACAACAATCAACGCGACGCACCAAAACAAGCTAAACATTTGTTCTCTTTTTTTTTTTTTTGAGCAGTGGGTGTGAAGAGACAGTGGGGGTTGCAAGATAATTGGTACATTAATCTCCCAATGACGACTTATAACGCCACTTCGTGTCACTTATTTATGACTTGCAAAACATCTGTTTATACCTATTCTAGTTATTACTTGAATTTTATGATTTTTGGTTGGTTTTTTTTTTTTTTTTTTAATTTGGAGTCTTGAAGTGTCCCAGTTAATCCAATCCTGATAAATCAAGAGTCTGCTGTGTGTATATATATATATATATATATATATTTTTTTTTTTTTTTCAAAAAGTACTCTGGTGAATTCTTTGAACATATTGAAAGTGGGAATTAGTGATAACTCCAAGAAAAATTACCACATAACTCATGATTTTTTCTGGTCAGATGGTATAAAGGTAATGCAACCAAGAACTTTTAAGGTAAAATTACAATCAGTACTAAAGTAAAGCAATATCAATCCATTTACTACACATTTACATATAATAAAAGAAGAGCATTACAGCAACACCTTACAGTGTAAAGAGAACGCTTTTTACTGATGTATTCTTTGTTCATTTGTGGACTTAACTGCGCTGATTTTGTATTAACCATGGCTCTATGACTTCAATAGAGTATCTTTATTGGTTATAGCTGTTAAATTTGTAAGAGATGTACTTGCCTTTCTTAACTGCAGCTACATATTGTGCTATTTTTACTGGACCTCCTTTCTTGTGATCTAAAAAAAAATTTTCATTTTAAAATTAATTATTTTCAATGTCCAATAATATTCAGTTAAAACAAAAATATTGCAGTAATTACTGCTATAGCTATTAAAAAAATAATAATCATAATAAATAAATAAAATTTAAAAAATAAGAGATCAACTCCTTAGAAGTTAACACGTTGACTGCCAAGGCTTATTTGGGTAAACTGGTCTCCGACACTAATTTGAGTTAGGCACGCTAAATTATTCAAAACCCAAATTATAATATATATTCATCACCAAAACTCTTAAAAAAAGCTTATTGTTGTAAAAAAAAGCCTCGCGAATTATCTCGTAATTGGCGTAAGTAATAGAAAATTCTTTGCGGCAGCCAACTTAAATCAGACATGTTGTAACTTGCGGAATTTGCTGTATATAAGTCAGTGCTGTGCGTAAATCCGCTGCAGTGACACAGACTGTCGTTTGTGTTGTATTTAATATTTTGTTACATGTTGTTTTTTTTTTTTTTTTTTTTTTTTTTACAAAAAAACCCCCTAAAACATGGATAAGAAGAGACCACTGACCAAAGAAGAGCTTGAGCTCTATGCTAATATGAGTGACTTGGAATTTGAAGAGCTTTTTGACGAGTCGTACAGTTCTGGTTCATAGATTGATCGGATCAAATGCTCTCGTTTTATTCAGAGCTAAGAAAAACCATCAGATGGCTGAAAAATATTGCATTACACATTATAGAAATATATATGCATAACGCATACATCCTTTTCCGTCAAGTTACGGGTTTCTCTGAATTTCGGACATTTTATGGTGGAACCCGTAACTTGACGGAAAAGTTACATTGAATCTTTGATTGGAGAAAAAATTCTAAACGTTCCAAAGAAGATTAGGTCTGAACGTAAAATTCATTATTTAGAATTTCAGTTGGCTATACCACCAACTGAAAAAAACCACACTCCACTAAGCCGTATCGAGTATGTACAAGAAATAACAAATGCCGCAGAACACGCTGTTATTGTCCAGTGTGCCAAGAGAAGCTAGCTCTTTGTGTGAATAAAATTTTTTTTTTTTGTGAATAAATTCTGTTTTCTGACACCGTGATTGATTTTTCATTCTTATCCCAGAAGCCTACTATCCATTGGTTGCACGTATTTGCTACGAATATACTTGTAGCTGCACCTGAAAGGCAAGTCATACCAGTCCGAGTTAACTCATATGTGGTGTCCTGGGCCAGATCACCAAATACGAATTAACTCGTAGTCAGCAGTAAACATGTTAACTTAATTCTGGGGGGGAGGGGACCCTGAACAGATTCTATACAAACATGTTCACATATCATTTTGCTTCTAAATTTTGTGATAAAAAAAAAATCACAAGAATTTTAGATTTCTTCTCTTCCTTTCTGCTAGAAGAAATTTATAAGAAAATTCATGCATAGTTTTCCAATTTACTTTTTTGAAAGAATAATTAACATGCAGAATAATATGAATTTTATGTGAAAGGATTTAAAGTAATCAGTGATCCTACGAAGAGGAGTTCCTGGTTCATCCATAATATGAAACATAAGTAAATTCATAATAAAAATTAGTGAAATATAAGTGATGTTTCACCTGAAGAGAAGAAACATCCTTTCTTTTTAAGAAAATTAAAAGCCAAACCAACACACTGATAAGTAGGAATAAAAAGGATTAAAAATAGAATTATGCAACATCACCCTAAGTAAACAAATACAGTTAGTCCTTGTATAGCACGATAGTTGTGTTCCTAGAAACCCTCGTGCAATACAAAATCGTGCAATATAAACAACAGGCCCTATGGGAAAAATAGGGTTAGGTGCCGACCACCCAAGATTGAACACACATTTGTAACCAAAACATTACCAAACACAATAAATTATCGTAATAAAATACTTATGTATTTTATTACAACTATTATGTAATAAAATATTGCTAATGCTTTTGCTTCTATAGTAAGCAAACTTGTTTTTTGTTCGATTTTCTATCCAAACAGATGACAGCCGTTCCATCTCTTCCAATTCTTTGTCTTAATCTAATGGATTTTAATTATACTTTGAGTTGTTCCTGCTATGAAAGTTGTTTTTATTTTCTCTGCATTCTTTGTAATTCTCTGCGTTGCCTCATTTAGGTCTGTAGCACGTGCAATATCACATGGTCTTTCATTTCACTCAAAGCGTTTCACAATTTCATATTTTTTCTCTATCGACAGAGGCGGACTGGCTATAAGCCTTACCGGGGAAACCCCGGTGGGCCGGAGGCCGATGTGATTTTGGCCATAAACCATAGTATGAGGCCACTATAAATTTTCCCACGTAAGAATTTTTGACCCAGTCCGCCTCTGTTTATCGATATTGCTTTTCTGTTTCTCTCCAAATCTGCAGTGTCTTCAACAGGCGCTTCCTTTTCACACCTTTTAAGTATTTTACTCATTTTTAGGGAATAAAGCACAATTACAAAATGAGGAGGCACGCTTGATACACATAAAGCTGCGCGTGTGTAGCAACTGAATAAACAAACCGTAAAGGCAGAGACACACCATGAACACCTCACATTTTACTAAAGCACATTTCTGGGGGTTACTACCATAAAACAATAAAAACAATTTCCAGTTGCGTTTCTGCTAGTGGAATCTGTTATAAACTGGTAGTAAACTCGATCTAATTGCAATTGCGATTATACCGATAGCTGGAATTGTGTTGGTTTTTACGTTATTATGGTGAAATGTGTTTCCCCTTCACTGATATAAAAAACATAAATACATTTTCAGAATCTTCTCTTCATTCCTATCGTGTTGCGTTCGGTTGGGGTGATTCTGCGTTCGACTGCCATTTCTTGTAAACACAAAGGCGAATCGTGCATAAGCGAATTCGGTTCGTGTTATGTAAGATATTGTTCCCCTATTTATAAATCGTGTATGATCGAATTCGTGTAGTGTAAACACGTGTTATACGAGGACTGACTGTACTAGTATGAAGTATTATCAAATTTCTGCATGTATTTTTGTAATACTACTTTTATACTATAATCATATTTTAATAAGTATTTAAACAATATTACTAATTTTGAAACTCAGTTGGCCATTCTCGGGCTATTTAAAAATTTATATACAATACAGGTTTCCTTTTACACAGAGTCAAGTTAGACAAAGAAGTTTACATCTTCACAGTAATTAAAAAATGTTTTATGGCATCTGACATACCAAATTTTACAATTAATAACTTCCATGCATTTTTGTAGTGAAATATTGATTTTTTTTCTCTTAATATGCATATTAATAGTCACATATGCCATCCCAGCACCACAGCCAGCCCTACAAGACTATTGGCCATATAAATTGATGGAGGATGATTACATTTTTGCCCTGATTCATGTTTCTCCAATTAATGATGAGCTGTGTTCTAGTTATAAATAGTAAGAGGAAAACAGCTCAACCATTGCCTGCCTGAGAATTTATATGGTACTAGAAGTACAAAAATGTTAAGAGATTCAGTGTATATAGGAACTTCAATATGGAACAAAAGCACCAACGAATCTAACAATAACCCACCTCCACAGTAAGATACTAACCTACCAGGAAACAACATGTGGATGACCTCTTTCACTCATAAGATAATCAGACCTTAAAAACACAATGATACTGTTACTGTGCAGAGTTACACTGAATTGTTAATGAAAGATGCTGGTCCTGCAATAAGAAATATTTCCAGATACACTGGTGTATTTTCAACAGGATCATGTATCTTCACTTTTCACTCTGATGTCCATGCCCATCTTGGATAGTGAATTTCCTGAACATTGATGAAGTCAAATGGGGAATGAAGATACCTAAAAAATAAAGTTTACACTCAAAAACCACAAATATCGTATGATTTATGGGTGGTGATGATGCAACGGTAAGCAGGCAAAATTACAGCTTACATTTGCATCACCATATATCAGGTTGTTGAAAAATGCCAATTCATGTAAGCATGCTGGTAGCAGACATTTGAACACATGATGTAACTTCTGTAATGCTTCTCATTTCTATGTATCCAATGTTTTTTGGTTCATGTTTACTCAATAAATATGTTGTCCGTGGTGAAATAAATTGATTATATATAAAGAATAAAGAAAAGTAAAATAAGGCTCAGACCATTGATGCTGAAATGGGTTTTCAACTAAATTCGGCAGGTCTAGAACTTTTATCAATGTGAAGGCAGTGGCAGTGTTCAGTATGATTATGCAATTAAGATATTGATTTCAGTTGTCCAGAATGTTGGCAGTTAGCCAACTCAAGGATTTTGATTTGATTTGGTAGTTGTTGGCGCATCGGCTTCTGTAGCCATATTGCACCTCCCAAGGTTTTTGCAGTACTTTGATCCAAGCCCGAGGCGGGAATCGAACCCGCGACCTTTGGGTTGCCGGGCAGGTACTTTACCCACTCGGCTAGCCCGGTCGGCGCCAACTCAAGGAGATTATAGTGAAGCAGTACTGAGAGTATGAAACAGAGAAGTTCATAAGATTTATTTTGAATGCATTTTTAAAATCAACAGACCAGGTTTGGAATAATTTAAAATTTTACAGATTCTTGACATGGCCCAGCAGCAGAAAAAGTTGAGCCACTGCATGAACCAGAAGATAATTCTAACCAAATTTGACTTTCCTTAGAAATGTATTTCAACTGAAAATTCTTTTTTCCACCTTTATGGTGTAACATAGCTTCTATGAGTGACCAAGAATAAAAAAATGACACCATAAATGCTTGATGATCTTAGGTGAAGAATGCACCTTCAGACTGTAATCTGGAAAGACCACCAGGTCAGAGGAGTTTACAATAAATCATGACTACAACTGTTAATTGTATTTAACAGTCATGGGCCTGAACTTTGGTCCACTCAAAGAGCGTGTGCTACTGCATTCTCACTCCTGACCACTCAGCTAGATCACTTATAGATGGAAACAGAGAGAATAAGTTGCTGGTTGTTTCTGATGGGATAGAAAACAAGCTGTAACTTGAATTTGGGCAATATTCTGATAAAAGATGACTTTCCTCTGCGTCTGAAAAAGGCACAACGAATTCACTAAACAGAACAAAAAAAGTAAAAGAGAGAAGCAGATGTGACAAATTGATCACACTCTTCTTGAATTTAAAGCAATGGAAAATATATAGAAAACATTAAGTGACAAGAACAAACTATCAAATAAAAAAAAAAGTGCTGCTTAACATTATGCAAAATGAATGTGCCAGTTTTAATCATTTTTAGACTTGATTTGACAATAAATGAATACTGCCACTTTTAGATTTTCTTTGCTTCCTTATGGAACAGTGTACTTGAAGTTGTTGGATAATGGCTCTTAACTCTGTTTTGTGACAGTCACATCTCTGAGTAATGGTGATTACATGTGATTCATCAGAAACAGGCAATCTAACCAAACCCCCAGTTTTGGACTCCTGACATATTAAATAGAGAAATGGAGACACAGAAATGGAAAAATTATTGGTGATTTGGACTGAAAACGTGCAACAACAATGAATGCCAATAAGCTTTATGCTCACACATGAGAAAGCCTCAAGTCTAATTGAACTAAAGCATAAACATGCTGAGAGTGCTGCTGGTGATACATTCATTGTGAGCCACAGACATGGATGGTTCCAAATGAATGAGGCCTGTAGATTTTCTTTTTATGTTTCACTGAAAAAAAGTGTCTGGACACACATATATGTACACATTATACATATACTTCATAATATGGTATTGTGTTGAGCTCAACAAATAGCGTTAGCTACTGATACGTTGACAAATGGGCCAAAGTGCGCAGAATGGAGCCTAATAGATGGCATTCCTGGTAAGCTGATGCTCAGCTGATAGTGTCATCGCTTTTTTGTTTGTGCAAGTTGTGTCGTTAGTGAATGTACACAGTGCTTATTATAAACAAAATATAAACCCTAAACATGACTGAGAAATGTAAAAGTGGCGAGAATTCACAATGGCAAAAAGAGGTGCATTATGACCATGGAGATTAAAGCAGAAATTATTAAATTACATGAAAAAGGTAATAAGTTTGCAGATGTTGCACATGCTTACAAATGAATGAACTGACTGTTAGAACTATTATAAAAGATAAAGTTCAAATTATGCAACATATAAAAAGTTCTGTACCAATGCAACATATGAAAAGTTCTGTACCAATGCAATCCATGATCATTTCCAAGAAAAGAGGCACATTAAAAGAAGAAATGGAAAAATTATTGGTGATTTGGACTGAAGACGTGCAACAACAATGAATGCCAATAAGCCTTATGCTCATACATGAGAAAGCCTAAAAACATTGAACTAAAGTGTAAACATGGTGAGAGTGTTGCTGGTGATACATTCATTACGAGCCAAAGACATGGATGGGTTCAAAGATTAAAGGCATGTGCTAAACTACAAAACATAAAAGTGACTGGTGAGGCTGCTAGCACAGGCACAGTAGCAGCTACCCAGTTCCCTAAGACTTTGGCAGAAATTGTCAAAAATGAAGATTACCTGCCACGACAGGTTTTGAATGTAGACGAGACTGGGTAAATTTTTTGGAAAAAATGCCAGATTGCTCTTACACAGACATAGAATAAACTATGCTAGTATTTAAGGTATCAATGGACACCTATATTTCTACTTCATGGAAATGTTACTGGGGACTGCAAAATAAAACCAGTTAGTTTACCATAGTGAAAACCCAAGGGCTTTCAAAAATATTTCAAAGACATAGATAGCTACCTGTTATATAGAAATCCAATCCAAGGGCATGGGTGACTCAATTTTTCAAGACTGGTTTCTGCATCACTTTGTTTTTTTTTTTTTTTTTTTTTTGATTTGGTAGTTGTTGGCGCATCGGCTTCTGTGGCCATATTTCACCCCCCAAGGTTTTTGCAGTACTTTGATCCAAGCCCGAGGCGGGAATCGAACCCGCAACCTTTGGGTTGCCGGGCAGGTACTTTACCCACTCGGCTAGCCCGGTCGGCGCATCACTTTGTGCACGAGGTTCAAAAATATCGCAAGGCAAACAACCTACCATTTAAGATACTGCTGTCAGTTGATAATGCACCAGGTCACCCAACAACAGTTTGTGATTAAAATGAAAACATAAGGGTAATATTCTTATCTCCAAATACAACTTCTCTCATACAACCCATGGATCAATACCTTTAAAAAGTATTACCTACAAAACAACATTTAGATAGGCAGTAAGGGCTGCTGAAGGACAGAACTGCAAATCACTGAAGCAGTTCTGGAAAGAGTATGACATTTGCAAAGCTGTTAAAAAACATCAATGCTGTCTAGAGAGAAATTGCAACATCTACCACGAATGTCATCTGGAAGAAGCTCACCCTCCAGTTTATTCAAGATGCTATGGGATCTGAAGAGCATGAAGATGTAATTAGCAACCTGGTGGAAATGACCAGGAAATCAAAATTAAATCTAGAGGGAAAATGATTTTATTGATTTGCTGCAAAGTCATACAAAGGAAATGAGTACAAAACTTTAATGGAGCTTAAAAACCAGAAAAATTATGTTTCAGGGGAAGAGCAGAAGCTGAACCACCAAAACAATGAGACTATGCAGATGGCAGAATGCTTTAATACAATCAACAAAGGGCTGGCTGGCTGAGAGGCTCAAGATCTAAACACTGAACAGTTTGCAAAAGTGTTTAGAGCAGTGCATGCTATAAACTGATTTATGACAAGAAGAAACAAGCTACAATAGAAACATCACTGGACAAGTATATGTAAACTAGTGTTCAAAGAAAGTGCCTCACCTAGGAATTTCACATTTCTAACCCTTTTTCATTATGGTATGTTACATTAATGACTAGCATCACAAATAGAAATATAAACAAAAGATATTTATTAATAGTTAAGGCAAAGCTAAATAATATTTGAATAGTGCTCTCAAAATATTCCAAAATGAGCATTTTCAAACTTTATACAACAGTTTTGGTAAACACGACAATTATGGCTGAAATAGTATCAGAAGTCATCAATTTGCTTCAGTTTATCATTTTAAATGGAAAACAAAATGAAAAATTCACCAGGTGCAAACTAATATTTAGTTGAACTGCCTCTGGCCCTGATGACAGCAGCTCACTGTCGAGGCATTGACAAAATCAATTTCTGAAGATAATCAACTGATAGTTTGTGGTTCCAAACACGATTTATGGCTTCCTGAAGTTCACAAAGGATCTTTGGTTTCTTACTGGCAAATGCATATTCCATACAATGCCAACAGTTCTCTATGGGATTCAGGTCTGGGCTGTTTCCTGGCCAGGCCAGCTAAGAGTTGTAATGGACTGTTCTTCCAACCATTTTTTCACTTGTAACAAATGTAAACACATTACTGTCGAACCTCTAACGCAGAAATGAAGCTAAAGTAACTACAGAAGTGCCTACTTACACTTTTTGCCCAATGACAAGGAGCAGAGTCGTCCAGAAAGATGCAATTACTTGGCAAGTTGAAATTGGTCTCTAATGGTTGGCAGCAATTTTCCTTCCAATATAGCCATGCATTCATTGGCATTTACAGAACCTTTTATAAACTGCAGGTGATATGAAATGCACTCCCATATCACATCATTTGGCTAGTAGGGAATTTCACTGTAAACACCATACAGTCTGGATGGTATTCTTCACCATGTCTAAGGCGAATCGTTTGTCTTCCATCAGAGCCATGCGGGTTGCATTTCTTTTCATCCAAGAAAATAACTGACTTCCATTGCTCAGGAGTCCATTTGGCATGCTCCTTACACCAAATTAATCAGGCATTTTTCATTTTTTGTTATTATTTGGTTTTTAGGAGCATTAGCAACTAAGGACATTTTGCTCCGGGGATATGCGGTGGCCATTCCCTGACCTTTCCGCAGCCTCCGCATTCCAAATGAATATTTGGTGGTCATGGGCTCAAACCCCAGTCTAATCAAGAAGAATGTGCTACGCACTGAGGCTCCTGCCCACCTGGCTACGGAGGCACCATAATTTTTGTGTGAAGAGTGTCTTCTTAGGATGATGGGCTACAAGTCCGTTTTTGAAGAGGCGTCTTCTGACTGTTACTGCACTTGCTACCACTCTTGTATGTTCTTCCCATTCTCTTTTCAGCTCAGATGAAGAAGCTTTATGGTATTTAAGACATAAGTGCTTCAAAATGCTGTCCTGTTTTGGCGTAGAGATTCGTTTGCACCCAGTTCCTTTTTTCCTATTAGCAGAACTAGTATTCTTGAGTTCGCAAAGAAATCTACTCACTGTTGACTGATTACAAAACACTATAAGCAATATGATGGAAAGAACATCCTTCCTCACGTAAAGCAACAATAGCACTCTTTCTTCGTGGCATCAACTGCACGTAACTTGTCATTCTGACATAAGCAAGGAATAACTGCAACTCTTGCAGAGTGTGCTTATATAGCTGAAAGTAACAGCTGATGCAATATTACATCATCACCTATGCGTGTCAATCTTATCTGATGCAATCTGTAAGAAATATTGCCATATACTTACGTTATTCGGACGACAATTACAATTTTAAGGGATGATACACTTTCTTTGAACACGAGTGTACTTCATAAATCAGAGAAAAGGGTTCGACACCATCAACAGCTGCAGAATTGGAGCATATAATAATCAAATACTATGTATATGTATTCATAATGAATATGCAGTATTGTATTCTTACAATTGTTTTTGTATATGTATTCTGTATGCATACTAAATAAAACTTCATTTTCTTAACCTTTTTTTTTTTTTTTTTTTGTTAAGCAGTACCTGTTTAGCTTTAACTTCCTATGAAATGAACATATATTGTCAAAAATACATCGTATTTATGCATTGCTTGACTTGCACAGTTTTTCAACTTACAGGAAAACCTTCAGAACAAATTAACCATGTAACTTGAGGACTTACTGTATATAAATATGAAAACAACAATACAATAAAATGATGATCAGAACCACAACAGCAACAAATTTAATATTATTTGCTATTTGAGATATATCCCATAATGCAAATGTTGATGTATTATCTGTATGGTACATGAGCATGATGTTTGAATAATTTTTTCATTTAAAATTACGGCTTATACACACAAAGAAGAGCTTGAACAATTTTAATTATTGTCATTAGAAATAGAATTAGGTCAACATTTAAATTAACTTGGATAAAATGAACAAAGCGGGATAATTAATGATGGGAAAAATTTACAATTTTAAAAACACATGTTTACAATTTTGTTGCAAGTGTAATCCATTGCATTCACAGTACTGGCAATATGAATTAGCTTACCTATAATCCCCAAGTCAGATGCTCTATCAAAGTAATAAGATAAGCCATAGATACCACGTTTTAGCAATTCTTTTGGCTTGTCTACTGCATATTTAACTAAATTAATAGTTTGGTCAACACAGGCCTCAAATCCATATTTTCCACTTTTCATGCCCCTATAAAATATCAATGTCCATAAAATATTTAATTAAAAACATTAAACAAAACCTCATATTGATAAACTACAGACACACAGCATGTTCAGTATTTATCAAGGAAATAGACATGTATTTAAAAAAATTAGCATTATTTAAATACAAAAACATTGGCATAAACCAGCATTTCCTAGCCTTTTCAGAATGTGAGCCAATATGATGTCCAATGATATTATAAAAATACTAACATCCAGAATTAAATAACTAATTAATAATGAACTTGTGAATTGTTAATTGAGGAGTGAACTTCAGTTAACAATTCATAAGCATACAAGTACATATATATGTTATGTACTTGTATGCTTCCATTGTTAAGACAGTTTGATACAGTAAGGTGAAAAGGGACCAGTCACGATCATTATTCCTTTGTGAATAACATGTATATACTGTGGTGTGTGTATATATGCAGTGCATAGACAAATAATAAGTAGTAGTTTTTTAATGCATTTTTTCTTTCTTTCTTTTTTTGTTTTTTTTTTTGTTTCTTGTAGGTAATACCAGACGATAAAAGTGGATGTTTATTTGGAAGTGATATAAAAAGATACATGAAGAAAATGACTGACCTGCCCAAATTCCAAAGAGGTCAAACTGTTGGCGCACGTATAACAGGAGCATCGGTGACTAAAACTGCTAGTTTGTTAATGTATCCAGAGCAACCGTATTGAAAGTGATGTCTACAGTATCAGGGATAGGAAAAGAAAATTTGACAGGATGAATTGTGGCTGAAAATCGAAGCTCACTGAAAAAGACTACCAGACACCAAAAAGGATTGTAGCCATAAAAACATAAAACTATTGCCTCAAAAAAAAAAAAAAAAAAAAAGCAGAACTTAATTCAAAGTATTTTATTATTTTCTGTGGGCTCCAGGGTTCTCCCATCCACCACTGAAGAGTAACTGTACATTATTCACAATTTATAGTTTAGCAAAACATCTTGAGCCATCAACTTAACAGCAATGATTCTTGCCTGAGACCAATGTAGTATAGCCACACAATTTGACTATATATTAAGATCCATCAGCTGAGAGTCAATTATACAACAGTATTTCACCTAGTCAGATATTACCTGTAAACTAACCAACATATAGTGTTATATACTGCATATCAGTCGTCCACAATACTTGGAACTCAGTAATTACAATGTGTTGAAGGCATCAATTTCTACATTAAACTTCACATTCATAATTTATACAGCTATACAGATAGCTAAAACCTACCAGTTTGGTTACAATGACTGACCTTATGAGGTCAGACATTATATCTTACAATTATTAGAATTTAGGATTTACAATTTATACACCTTATTAGAGGCCCAAGTCCCAGGACACTGCCCACTCAACAGTGATTCTGGCACATTGACATTTATACAAAATGCTAACAGCAAGGCCAAGCAAATGAGGCTATAGCAAATTATTTGCACTGCTATTTACTATTACCAATAGCTGTCAGTTATTCAGACAGATTTTACAACTCCAGTCAGCAGCACCACTGTTTTGATGTTGCTAGCATCAGAAGTTTACGCAATTTCGACAGTACTTTGCAGCTTGTCGAGAACTGAAAGACTTGCCAAATGTCCCTGAGAGGGCGTTTCTGCCAGTGAATACATGTAATTATTGAATAAACTAGTCTTCAATATGATAGTAACCAATTTAGTTTAGACAAGTCATTTGTAATCTGAAGAATCCAACAGGTATTAGTGCAATTTTGGTATTTAATGCATCTATTCAATATAATAACAAAAACATCAACAATAACACAGTTCATGACAATATCATCAATTAATACAGTTCATCCAACAATATACCCATCTGGCAATAAATACAAATGAATTTCCAATCCATCAGAGGTCCTATGACTAAATGTATTAAGACCAGAGGATCTAGATGTTCTAGTAAGAATGGAGTTTCCTTTGTCCATTAGCATGTACGGTATAAAGACCCAGTACCACTATTACAAGCCTTGAGGGTTTAACTTATCATTAGTCATCCTTCATGATCTGGTTGATTTCTAAGTTATACGGTCACTTGAGCTCTTGAATGCGGGAATTATGCCTCTTGAGTTGGACTGTCTTTTAAAAGTTCTCCATTGTGTCACTGGAATCTATGTTTAGAGGTCCAATGGCTCTCAAACACGAGAGCCTAGTCATTCTTCTTTTGACATTTAGGTTAAAGGCACATCATCTGTTTATCCAGAAGCCTTTAGCATCCTTTTGATTTCCAGCATTTGCAAACCAGACCCAATACCCCATATTAGCTATATAATACAATTAATACAATATGAATAGAACTTAATGTGAGTCTCAGCAATACAGTCTCTAGCAAAATATTTTGTCAAGAACTTCATAAAGTTGAAATTTAAGGCAGTCGCTACTGCCAGCCAAGCCACTCGTAATAATAGAAAGCAAATGCAGTAGTTTAAGGAGCACAAAAACTGGGCACTCGATAATTGGAAATGTTATATTTTCAAAAGAATCATCATTCGCACTTTTTCCAACATCCGAGAGTTAATGTTTGGCAAATGTCAAAGGAAGCATGTCATCTTGACTATCTTGTGCCAACCTCAAATATGGAGGAAGATCAACAATGGTGTGGGCAGCAATAATGGTGATGATAGGACCTAGTCTTTATTCCTTTGTTAGGGAGGAGATTATTTGAAGGAGTAATTTGCCAAATCAGGATGATGCAGTAGTTTAAGGAGCACAAAAACTGGGCACAATACATTAAAAAAGTTTTCCTCCTAGTGATATTTATTCGAGCCAATGGGAGAAGAG
The DNA here is from genome assembly GCF_048544385.1 of Mastigoproctus giganteus. Taxonomy (NCBI): domain Eukaryota; kingdom Metazoa; phylum Arthropoda; class Arachnida; order Uropygi; family Thelyphonidae; genus Mastigoproctus; species Mastigoproctus giganteus. The sequence goes on along the minus strand of NC_143577.1, from coordinate 212,903,372 downwards.
GGCAAGACAATTACGTCACTACAAATGTAATTAATTATTGACAACTGTCTCCATAACGTTCACCAACCTCGTGCACATGATTCTTTCTAACATTTGAGGTTCCATTGTAACGTTTTTTGTATATTAATGAATATTGTATATTTGTAAATACTGTGGTTCGGTATTTTGTAAATATTTTAAATATTTGTATAGTTTGTAAATATTTCAGTTAAATATTTTAGTCCTGCTCTTTCGAAAGGATGCAACAATATTCCTCATATATTATGGAACCCGAAGCAAAAGGCCTTTTCCTAAATGATCTATGTAAACGCAGGTAAATAATTACATAGTAAATATTGGCTGGAGTCCAGGATAGTATATACCAACAGGTAGTTCAATGAAAGCGAGGAACATGGCGATAAGTTACAGGTGAATGCACCTCCCTTTTCTGATTGTTTTGTGTCGTCGAGGTGGGGGCTTAGCTTAGGTAGGGTGCTTATCCCTCCATCCCGCTGTTTTAAAATACCCTATAAATATCAACCTAGAATGGGCAGGGAAAGCAGTGGCATGTGCCAATCACTGCTTTGTTCCTGTCCATTTGTCGAAATATGAGAGTCACAACTTGTCAATCACTGCTTTCCCACTGTTTTGTTTGCCACCACGTTGCAGGGTGTACACCATTCTGGAGTTTTACCGTGATTTTTATTGAACCTTGAGAATGACGTGCACTACAAATGCACAGGTAAATAATTACATAGGTCATTTCCTAATTAGATACTGACCAGTGTGTTTCAACAGCTGTCTTTTACATAGAAAAGTTTTGACTTACTCCATATAGCTCTACATTTTATGTAGAAAAGCGTGCGTGGGGGTGAGCAAGCAAAGCCTCCCTAGTAATTTATTATTATTTTACTATTTTTTTTTTGCTGGTGCAGCATAAGCCTTAGACTTCCTTGCACCATATGATCATTACAAATACACTGGTGTGCAAAACTTAAGGACCAACACTATTTCTAAAGGTTACAACCACAAAATCTTTACTTAAGGTACTCTTTACTGATGAGAGTAGATTCAGTCTCAGCAGCGGTTCTGGACGTCAGCAAATCTGGCGAGAGGTTGGCACATGGTATTATCCCGAAACATTACTCAAAGGGATCGATATAGCAGTTGAGGTGTTCTCATCTGGGTAGGCGTTATCTTGGATGGACGTACACAACTTCAGATACTGGAAGCCGGTACTGTAACTGGTGCACGCTACTGTACTGAGGTAATCCTTCCCCATGGGCGTCTGTTCAGAGGTGCCACTGGCCCCGAGTTCGTGTTTATGGATGATAACGCTACACCCCATTGCATTGCAGCTGCTGATATGCTTTTGGAAAGTGAGGACATTGTTCGTATGAATTGGCCTGCCTGTTCCCCTCTGATCTAAATCTCATCAAACACATATGGGATGTTCTGGGAAGACGCCTAGCGGCACATCCACACCTACCAGAAAATGTTCACCAGCTGAAGATGGTGCTGACAGAGGAATGGACGATGTTACCGCAAGAACTTATCAACAACATTGTTCTAAGTATGGACAGGCGGTGCAATGCCTGCATCAACATTAGGGGTGGCCATATCTCCTACTGAGGACTACCTCTTCCCTTTGTTCCATCTTTGGCAGTGATGCATTTTTTGAATAAAGTCCCTCTGTACCATTTTGTTTTCATTGTTGTGTCGGTGTTGTTTCCTTCATTATTTCTGTATCTCACAAGGTTCCTTTGGTATGCTTTTCTCCATATCCAGACCACTCCTATGAGAAGCTACAGATGAAAACCTGACTGGTCCTTAAATTTTGCACACCAGTGTACTATTCTTTAGGTTCTATCATCATCATCCTGATTGGGCAAAGTACTAACACCTTGATATTGTGAGTGACAAGGGTCATTTCAGGTTGCAAACATTGTTTCCTGCAAATGATGCCATGTTTCAAGATGATAATGCTCCAATACACACTGCTTGGTGTGTCCAACCTTGGTTTGAGGAGAATGAAACTGAAGCTAAGCATCTTCCATAGCCTGCACAACCACCAGACTTAAATGTTATTGAGCTACTGTAGGAATAATTGGAGAGCAGAGTGAGAAGATTTCCTCCACCTTCATCACTCAAATGAGTGATGAAGCTTGAAATGTTCCTTCATGAAGAATGGGCCAATATTCCTCTTAAGACAGTTAAAAGATTTATTTGAATCTGTTCCACATAGATATACAAAACATTTTTAAAAACAAAGGGTGACCCAATACCATATTATTGCATACCTGTAACTCTTATCATATCTGTTTCCATTATTCTGCCCACCCCCTGTGTATGTATGTACATTTTGTTGGTAAAGCAGACTGTGCACATGGCAAAAATTAAATTTTATGCCATGTGCACAGTAAATAAAAATTAAATTTTTTTTTAGCTAATTAAATTTTTTTTTTTTTTTTTACTTTATACAAAATTTCAAGTTACTAAATTTGGAAAATATCAAGATAAATTATAACTATGCCATACACTGTATGGTTTTAGCACCTAAGACAAGACTGAGAAAGAGAATTTTTACTTTAAAAATGAATAATATAAAGGAAGTAAAAATACATAAAATACTGTTTACACTTTTCTTTGACCCAGATTAAAATGAGAGGTTCAATATATCATAACCCCTTAGAGAAAAGAGAGAAAATATAATTCTCACTTCATTGCTGTGAAAGATCTGAAAATACCAAAGCAGAACCATAATGATGCAACCACAAGTGTTTTTGCAACAAAAGTGGCTGGGAATGGTCTATGGCATATGCCTGAGTCTACAGCACGTTATGTATGGAACATCATTTGGGCAAAAAGTGATCCAGCTTGATACTGAGAATAAGGTTCATAATTTTTTGGTTAGTGCACATGAAACTCAATATTCCAGCATATTTGGAAACTCAGTATTACAGCATAAAAAAGGCAGAACCAATTTGCATTAATTCTTTAAAATAAATATTCTCCACTTAGCTTTGAGGAACTACACATCAAAATTAATCTTCATTGATATTATTGGGTTTAAAATATATTATTGGGTCTAAGGCCATATTCCTCCAAATCCAAGAACTGAAATATGCACTGAAATTATATCATGGTCATGATATAAACTGGTCATAGTTAATTGCTAAAATATGTAAAAAGAACAGAATTATCATTTGTGGTGATTTCAACTTGTCCAAGTCTACAGCACTGAAATCATTTCCTTACCTTTCAAAAATACAGCTGGGATTGACAATATTTCTTTTTTTAAGCTCAAACTTCTCACTGTTAATTTTCTACACATTGTTTTAATTTGGCTAATTCTCTCAAACTTCTTTTTCCCAGATACATAGGCAAGTTATAAACTTTTTCCTCTTCTAAAATGTCATAACCCAAAAACAATTAAGAGCATCCTCCCAATCTCTATTTTTTGTACATCAGTGCTTAAAGTACTAGAGCAATGAATGCTACTCTAAATAATCTTCCTGCCCACAGAAGTAATTAAGATCCCTCTATTTAATTTCAGTTGGTCTACTAGCCTTTCTCAAGAACCTCCTTTAGTATCTCAGTAAATACAATGTTAGTGACCTCCTTTCATGGTACAAAAAAACCTTTAGTGGCTTCAGTTGCCTTTCTGCAGAGGGGGGGGGGTTACAAAAATGTTTACTTTACACAGCTGACATCAATTTTTTTCATTGTCAGATTGCTTGCCTTTGTTCATCTGTTAACAAACATTTCTTTGTAACACTTTAAACTAGTTTTAAGAGTACCAAAATTATTTTTACCTGTCAATCAATCCTTCAAAATCAGAACATCTACAAATCACTTATAAAAGAGTCTTTTCATCTGGTTGAGGTCTCCTTGGATCATGTGGACACCCCTTTGGTTACCTCACAAAAATACCTTGTAGTTATCTATGATACAAAATTCAACTTTTCTCAGCACTGTATCCCACCTTGTACAAAAATTTACTAAAGCCATCTAGGCTTTAAAGCTGCAAAATGTTTGTTCAGCTAATATTATCACTAGATATTTTAATAGACTCATAAAACCTAAAATACTCTATACTTCCTCAATTTGGTCTGGAGTCTCCAATCCCTCTTTCAAACATGTGGTTGCACTTGAATATTGGTTCCTCTGCTAGACCTCTTATAAATATAGCATAATTAAAAATAATTTTGTCTTATTCTGCAAACTTTTTGACTCTCTATTAGACTGTCCTGATCTGGGTGAATCATTGGCTGGCAGATCATTAGGAGACACTATGAACACAGGCCAACATTCATTTCTCTATGCAACTGACTATGGACAGTTGACCACCATCTCCCCTGTAGGTTAATAAAAGATATAAATACCCGAGATATTGATCCACACAGCTTGTTAAAAATCTGAAAATTTCTAACCCAATTTGCCAATTTTATTCTACAAAGAAGACTTTAGTTACAGCTTAACTTAATTTTAGCTTAGCTTAAACAGAAGATCTTAACTTCTGTTTTTCCAAAAGAGTCCAATATCCAATTTCTCACAACCAGGATTTTTGTAAACACTTGTAAATTGATTGTTCATATGGTTATTTTATTATACAGATATATATGTATCTTGTTTATTTGTATTCTTAATGATGACTGTGTTGTGTGTGTGTATATATATATATACGCACAACGCAGTCATCATTAAGAATACAAATGTATCTTTAACACATGCTTCTTTATATGTTATGTAAATTCCTCTTGTATTGGCTGTATCAGGGCAAGCCACTGCGTATCATCTTGGCAATAAACTGGTTGAGTGATTGATTTAATTTATATAATTATCATTTCCTTCCAATTTTAAGAGAATTACTGAATACAAGCCATTTTGAATACAGACAATATTGCAAAATTTGGTGACAGCAAGTACTCAGTATTCATATGTAATTCACATTAACAAGTCTTCTAAAGTGCTAGCTACTCTTCATTGCATGTTACAGAACTTGAGCAAGCCATACAAAAATGATCTAATAAGAAAGACAGTAAAAAAGCTATTAAATGGGGATGAGGAGAATAACTGAAATTGGGTGAAAAATGATAACTCTAGGAGGAAAGAATTGTGTGTGTCAGAGTTATGTTATTTGTTTGTTATTTGGTTTTTAGGAGCATTAGCAACTAAGGCCATATTGCTCCGGGAATATGCGGTGGTCATTCCCTGACCTTCCCACAACCTCCGTATTTGGTGGTCACGGGCTCGACCCCCGGTCTAATCAAGAAGCGTGTGCTACGCACTGCTGCTCCTTCCCACTGGCTACGGAGGCACCCGTGTGTCAGAGAGAGAGAGAGTAATGAAAATATATGACCATACAACTACTGCAATTTACTGAATCAAGGTTAATAAAAGTTTTATTCAATCTTCAGTGCCATTAGATTCTGGACAATGTAAAAGTTAAAATAATTTACAGGGAGGGTACAAACTTCATATAAGCCTGTTCTATAATGATATTTTTTGTAATTGGTTTGAAATCGGTCTGTAATTTTTTTTGAAAGATGTTTTAATCAGTTTCTGTCTCAAGTTCTGCAACATGCAATGATCAGTGACTGACACTGGAATACTTGTTAATATGAAGTACATATGAATACTGAGTACTTGCTAGCATCACTTAAGACTTTAAAAGGGATGAATAAACTACATGCTAATGGCATAATTAATCTTTCTGAAATGACACACACACACACACACACACACACACACACACACACACACACACACACACACACACACACACACACACACACACACAGTGGAGCCCTCAGCAAGATAAAGTGGTGCTCATGAATCAAACATCTTTCCTGAGAATGTGTATTTAAAGTAATTCTAGGATGTAAACATAAGAAATTAATTATTTAGAAATAAACTTAAATGTTTTTTAAATATTTAAATTTCCACGTTGTCTGTACCACTAAAATAATTTTCTGTTACTGAAAATAATAAAAACTCAAATTATTTTTAAAAAATCTACTTATAAATTTTCACAAAAAATTAATTAAATGGAGTCAACTGCCATTCATTTAATGAGTTTCATTTCTCCAACAGTTTAACATTTTTGTATGGAAAATTGCGCAGTTTTCTATGTACAATTATAGATAAGATAATATATATATGCTTCTTTTTGGTACAACTTTAATGTGTTTTTTCTTTTTTAGTTGCACCCATCAAGCAACTAGTTCAGCAACATGGAATTAGCAACTTCAAATGCAGCAGTGGCTGGCAATAAAGATTTAAAAACAGGAATAACTTGGTTGTGAATGTTTGCGGCGAGTTGGGATTAGTCAACATGGAAACAGCTACAGGCTGGTTGTGTTCTGTACGATCCATTCTTGAAAAATATGAGGTAAAGGATATTTTTAATCTTGATGAGACAGGTTTATTTTATAATTTGCTGGTAAACAAAACATTTGTTGTTCAAGGAGAGTCTTGTCATGGTGGAAAATTAAGTAAACAAAGATTCACTGTTCTGTTAAACTGCTATGCAGTACAAAACGACATCCACTTGTGGTTGGCAAGTTTTCAAAGCCAAGATGTGCTTGGCTTATGGTCAAAATTTTTCAGTCTTGGTTATCAAAAGTGGACAGAAGAATGGCTTCAGAAAAAAAAGAACATTTTGATGACTCTATATCGTTGTATAGCACATTTTGCCAAGACACTTAAGTTGACAAATATAGAGCTGTTGTTTTTACCTCCCAGTACCACCAGTTTTATGCAGCCACTGAATCAAGGCATTATTTATACCCTCAAGAGAGCATATAGAGTCTGCCTGATAAGGTACTTGATCTGCAACATAGGAGGAACAATTTGCAGCCAAATTGAAATGTCTTGGATGTTATCCATAATCTTGTTATTGCTTGGGATATTATTGGATCAAGTGTAATAATCAACTGCTTCAGAAAGAGCAGCTTTGGAAAAAATATCAAAAACATGGTCAAGCAGACAAATGTGACAGCAACTTTGAGGAATGGTGGAATTTGAAGGAGCATATGGATTTTTTTGGTGAATTTGAAGAGTTTGTGAAGATGGATGACAAAGTTGCTACCGCAGCAACACCAGAACAGCTGCTGAGCACCAAGCAAAATGATGATGTTTTTGTTACCAGTGACAGTGAAGGTGAAGCACACACACTGCCATCTAAAAAAGATGCTCAAAATGCATTGAGCATAACAGAGAATGTGTTGGCCTGCAGTAAGGAAACAACTATTCATTTGATAATGTGCTGTAGTTAAAAATGAATATAGGGCAAAAACTGGGGCAACATTGGATTTTTTTTTTTAATTAGAATAATTTATAAAAAGTTAATGGTTTGTAAGTCTCCTTTTATATTCAGATTGTAATTCTTTTTACTTTGATACTAAAACATTGTATATATCAAAATATACAGGGTGATTCAGGAGGAATATTATATATATTGGGAGGTTATAGTATCGATTATTCTGAGTAAAAAAGTTCATACAGCTGTTTGAAACTGGGGCGCACAAAGCCATTATAGAATGATAAATGACATTGTTCCTAATTATTGACTTTTTGAATGATACAAAACACAAATAATTGACAAATTTTTTACAGTTCACAATAAATAGGCAGAGGTGAAAGTGATTCTTGCACTGCTTCTATTGGAATGAGCAGAAGCCTGGAAAACAAGATGCAGAATATTTCAGTGACTGCTGGGAGTCATTGCGGTACAAGTAAACACATGGGTTGTGTTAAGGTAGCTAAGAAAAAGAACAGGTGCATGTATACTTGCATGTACACCAATGCTAGGAGTTTGGTAAATAAATTTGATGAATTCGAGGTATTGCTCAAAGCATCAAAGGCGCATAATGTTGGGATATCAGAGACGTGGTGTCACACAGATATAAGGAATGCAGAACTGGAATTTGGGGAGTACAACGTCTACAGAAAGGATTGACAGGATAGGAAGGGAGGAGGGGTTATGCTATTAGTTAAGAAACACATAAAATCCAAGGAAGTGAAGCCAGTCGACATCACTGGACAGTGCAGTGTTGAGTAAGTTTGGTGTGACATAAGCATTGGGAGATCAAAATTGAGAGTAGGAGTGTGCTATAGGCCTAATGACTCTGATGAGTATAATAAGAAACTGTACAGGGAAATAGAGTGGCCCAGTAAATCAGAGAGTCTTATAATGGGGGATTTTAATTTCCCAGATACTGACTGGAATTTGTGGGTTGGTCACCCACACACTAGCAAGGCTTTTGTGGATTTATTGGATGATTGTTTTCTACATCAGCATGTTCGGGAGGCAACTAGAGGGAGTAATACTCTTGATTTGATTATCAGTAGTGATTCTTCATGCATTAAGAATCTCCAGATAGAGGAACCACTAGGTTGCAGTGATCAACAGTGTGCTGAAGTGGGATTTACTCAATGCGGTAACTTTGCTCAAATTTACTTAACGATAAATTTACTCAAAGCATCAGGGATAAAGGGAAGGGTTATTGCTTTCATAAAGGCGACTACGATGGTCTGAGACAGTATTTAAATTCTATACAGTGGGACCCCAACTGATGACGTTACCAAGAGCAAATTCAAAATGGGAAGCATTCAAAGAACTCATCTTGGAAGCTACTAGGCTTTACATACCAACTAAGAAATATTGTTCAAGGTTTAGGCCTAAATGGATGTCAGATGAACTAATGAGACATATGGCAGAGAAGAAAAATGCATGGGATACATATAAATTAACACGTGATGCAGAAACCTATGACAGATATAAGTTGATCTGTAACCAAGTTACAAAGGAGGTTAAGCAGACCAAGGCAGATTACGAGAAATCTTTGGCAAGGGATGCGAAGAGTTCTTTACTTATGTAAACTCTAGACGGAAGGGGATGAATCAGATTGGTTCACTTGATATCGATGATTCAACTGTTGATGATCTCGCTCAGGTAGCTAACAAACTAAATGAATATTTTGCATCGACATTCACACATGAGGAGTTATTCAGCGAGGGGAATGCCAGAGGTGTATTCAACTCTGGCAGTAAGCTAGAGAATCTTGTAATAACTGAGAGTAAAGTGGAGGAGAAATTGTTGAAGATAAATACAAGAAAGGCACCTGGGGTGGATGTGATCTATCCAGTTATATTAAAGGAGGCAGCAAAGGAAGTAAGCAAACCCTTAGCCATAATTATGAGAGCTTCCTTGGACTCAGGGGAGGTACCCATAGACTGGAAATGTGCAAATGTGACCCCAATTCACAAAGGAGAATCAAAGGCTGACACAAGTAATTATAGACCTGTGAGTTTAACTTCTGTTCCAGGAAAATTAATGGAGGCACTGGTTAAAGAAGCACTGCAGGATCATCTAGACAAGACTTCAGTTATAGCTCGGACACAGCATGGTTTTGTTAAGGGGGAGTCTTGCCTGACCAATTTGATTGGATACTATGATGCAGTCACAAAAGAACTGGATGCAGAGAATAACTTTGATATTATATACTTGGATCTTAGAAAGGCTTTTGATACTGTTGCACATGGAAGACTGCTGCACAAACTGGAGCAGTGTGGCATTGGAGGCAAACTTCTGCTATGGATAAAGGGATGGTTGAGTGGGAGAAGACAGAGTTGTAATCAATGGACACTGCTCATAGTGGACTAATGTTATTAGTGGAGTCCCTCATGGTTCAGTGTTGCGTCCATTATTGTTTTCTGCATTTTTAAATAATATTGATGACGGTATATCAAGCTTAATGTCCAAGTTTGCAGATGATACAAAGGTTCGCAGGGTTGTTAAGGACACTACTGACGCTATGCTGCTGGAACAGGATCTGGAAAGGTTGAGCAGATGGGCTGAGAGGTGGCAAATGAAGTTTAACATTGACAAATGTAAAGTACTACATATGGGAAACAGCAACCCCAGAGCAATGTATCAACTCTGTGGTACTACACTGACAGTGGTAGAGAATGAAAAGGACCTGGGGGTAATTGTTCAGGCAGATATGAAGTTCTCTGAGCAGTGCAGACGGGCTGCAAGAGTAGCTCATGGTGTCTTATCAATGATATACAGGAATTTTTCTAGCAGGGACAAGAAGGTGGCCTGACCATTGCCTTGTATAAGGCAATGGTCAGGCCACACCTTGAGTACTGTATACAAGTCTGGAGGCCTCATTTCAAGAAGGATGTAGAGCTGCTGGAAGGAGTACAGAGAAGGGCAACAAGATTAACGAATGGAACAAAGGCTTAAGTTTTGCAAATTACAGTGTCTGGAGACTAGGCACCGGCAAGGTGATCTGATAGAGGTGTATAAAGCCTTGAATGGTTTGAGCATACTCAATGCTGATGGGATTCTGCCTCTTGCTCAAAATAATCACCTGAGAGGGCATAAATTCAAATTGAGGAAAGACAGATGTAGAATAGATGTGTGGAAATTTGCCTTTAGCCAGCAGGTAGTTGGTTGGTGGAACAGACTTCCATCCCTTGTTGTGGAAGTTGATGGCCTAAATAAATTTAGGGCTCAGCTGGACAGGTATTTCGAACGAACGGAGGGGTGAAGTGGAAGTTTTTTTTTTTTTTTGGCTGATGCTGCATAAGCTTGCTTTCTTGCATCATATGCCTCTACTAATGCTAATGCTAAAATGTTAAAATCCCACTGCCAACCTCAATGCACTTTGCAACTCTTGTGGTAATATGACATGTTCTTCTGAGGCTGTCTTGGCATTCCTTTATGAGGGCAGCAGTATTCAAAATTCATCTCTTGTATTCACCTTTTCTTTCTGTACTGTGCATTTTATCCATCCCCACAAACAAAAATCTAATGGAGTGAGGTCTGGAGACCTTGGTGGCTAATGAATGGGACCACCGCGGCTAATCCGCGGTGATATTGTATCACCAGACAGGTATAGTGTGCAGGAGCTCCGTCATGCTGAAAGTACATACCAATCCTTGTAGCCAAGGAAACATCCTCCAATAGTAGTGGAAGTATGTTTTGCAGAAATTCTAGGTAAATGGGCCCCTGTAAAGCGATTCTATAACATAACAAGCCCAATCAACTGATTGTCGATGATACCGCACGTTTACAGAGAAGTGATGCTGAAAATTTGTTTCTACAGTGGCATGTGAATTTTTGTCTGACCACCCATGAGAGTTAAGGGTGTTGTTAATACCGTCAAGGGTGAAAGTAGCTTCATCGGTGAACAATATTAATGGGATTAATTGGTGATTAGCATTTACCCACTGACAAAATTCCAATTGCTGGATGTCGTCACCTGGTTGAAGGTATTGCACCCGCTGTGCGTGAAATGGATACAAGCCGTGCTTGTGTAATGTTCGCAATACTCTTGTTTGTGGAACACAGATACGAGTAGAAATTCTTCATGTGCTAATAATAGGACTATGTTCTACCGACTGAAGAATGTGTTCTACTTCATTCATTCACATTTTGTTCATTTACACGTTCAGATTTGATTTGATTTGGTTTTTTATGGCGCATTGGCAGCTAAGGCCATAATGCGCCAAGTCAAATTTTAAAATGCTATTAAACATTTTGGTAGCCAAGGCTACCACGTCAAACAATTATTGTGTTAAAAAGGTATAAAAGTAAAAGCATAAAACTTAGATCTTTGTATAAAAATTAATAAATTGTAAAAAGTTAAAAACGTCAGACATATTCTGTCTGTCACCTATAATCTGACTGAGTGTAAATGGCTCAGTCAAATTATTAAAAGCGGTAAAATACAAGCATCGTGCTTCTATAAAAACAGGACATTCTATTAAAATATGACGGACGGTTAAAATAACATTACACATCTCTCACATAGGTGGGTCATCCACCCTCAGCAAGTAGGAATGGGTTAGATGACTATGACCTATGCGGAGCCGAGCAAGAACAACTTCCTCTCTTCGGACCCTGCGTAGACTGGACTGCCATTGCATAATTACAGGCTTGATGTGATGTAATTTATTTGTGGCCTGTCCATGCCAAGAATCTTGCCATTGGGAAAGCAGTTTAGAACGTATTATTTGCCTGTAGTCTGTATAGGGGACTGACAGGCAATGATTATCCAGGGAAATGGCTGATTTGGCAGCGGCATCAGCCGATTCATTTCCCTGGATCCCAATGTGGCTTGGGATCCAGCAAAAACGAATTTCGAATTCTAATTTCTTGAGAGAAAAAAGAATCTGCCGGATCCTGGACAGGATCGGATGAGAGTTAAAACCCACCGATACCAGAGCCTGTAACACGCTCGATGAATCGCAATAAATCATATACCTCTGGTAGTCGCGATTTTTAATGTGATCTAGGGCTGTTTGTATTGCATGCAACTCTGCAGTATAAATGCTAGTTTCTTGTGGGATCTTATAGGATAATGTTTTGTGAGGGAACACAACAGCAGATCCCACATGACATTCTAACTTTGAGCCATCTGTATAGATTGGCAGAAAGTCAGAATACTGCTGTCGATGTGATGCAAAGAGTTGCTGGTAGACAGATGGCGGTGTAGTAGCCTTCTCCCAGTTCTTAAGGGGAAGTTGCAAGTTGGAAAATGAGCATGCCAGGGTGGAAAGAATTGCCTTGGTGACTGGGCAACGTTGTCTACCATCAAGTTCAGCTCATTCAACAGCCCTTGAATGCGAATACCAAAAGGTTTGTTGGCAGTCCGACGGGTGTTGTAGAGGTTTTCCCAGCGCGGCTCAAAAACGGATGGCCACGTGGGATGATCGGGCAGGGATTTTAATTTGAAGGCGTACTGTAAGGACAACTGCTTACGTCGAAGAGACAGAGATGGTTCATTTGCTTCAACGTAAAGGCTTTGGACAGGAGATGTGCGAAATGCTCCAGTGGCTGTCCGGATGGCTTGATGGTGGATTGGATCTAACCACCGAAGTGCACTATCTCTAGCAGAACCATAGACCTGAGACCCATAGTCGAGTTTGGAACGGACAAGTGCCCGGTAGAGATGAAGAAGGATAGCACGATCTGCACCCCATGAGGTTGACGAAAGGGCACGAAGGATGTTAAGCCCTTTGACACATCTTGTCCTCAGCTGACGAATATGTTGTAAGAATGTCAGCTTTTTGTCGAAAATAAGTCCAAGGAATTTGAATTCTGCTACAACTGGGACGTTATTTTGCCCAAGCCTTAATTCTGGGTCAGGATGAAGATTACGTTTGTGACAGAAGTGTACACAAACAGTCTTCTGTGATGAAAATCTGAACCCATTAGCCAAAGACCAAGCTGTAAGATGGTCAATGGTTTTCTGCAGTTGCCTTTCAATGACCCTCATATTGCACGAATGACAAAATATAGCGAAGTCATCAACATAGAGGGCATTGTTTACAGTGGGTGGAAGTTGTTCTGCGATAGAGTTTATTTTGATTGCGAAAAGCATGACACTTAGAACGGATCCTTGTGGGACTCCCTCTTCCTGAGAGAAAACTCGAGAGAGGGTGGATCCTAAACAGATTTGAAACTGGTGATTCGAAAGAAAGTTTTTAATAAAAAGAGGAAGGTTACCTCTAAGACCAAAGTTATAGAGGTCTTTTAAAATCCCAAATCGCCAGGCTGTGTCGTACACTTTTTCAATATCAAAGAAAACTGCTACCAAATGCTCGGATTTAATAAAAGCATCACGAATGGACGTTTCCAATCGGATTAAATGATCCAGAGTGGATCGATTTCTTCGGAAGCCGCACTGTGTCCTGTAAAGCAGACCATTTGTTTCTAAATACCACACGAGGCGTGCATTAACCATTCTTTCCAGGACTTTGCACAAACAGCTTGTCAGAGCAATAGGACGATAGTTACTTGGATTGCTAGGGTCTTTTCCTGGTTTTGGGAAAGCAAGGACGATAGCCCTCTGCCAGGAATCCGGAAATTGTTTGTGAATAAAAATTCTGTTAAACAGAATTAAAAGGTGATCCTTAGATTGTGGTGAGAGGTGTTTTAGCATTTCGTAGTGGATGTCATCGGGCCCCACAGCACTTGCATGCGTGAGAGCGAGTGCTGCATTTAACTCTTCCTGTAAAAAGGGCTTGTTATACGATTCAAGCCCTTTTGAAGAGAAGTTCAGTGGGTTTTTCTCAATTTTCTTTTTCAGGGCCAAAAACTCTGCGGGAAAAGATGTTGTTGTAGAGATTTTTGCAAATGTTTCCCCTAGACTATTTGCAACTGCAGTTCGATCTGCAATTGGACATCCGTTCTGCTCGAGGATCACTGAAGGGCATGGTGGATATTTTCCCTTCATTTTCCGGATCTTATCCCAGACTACTTTTGAGCTAGCAGCCTGAGTTATGGAAGATGTAAAACGAATCCAACATTTCCTTTGGCTCTGACATCGTACATAACGTGCTTTTGCACGTGCACGTTTCAATGATATTAAATTTTCAGTGGTGGGATATCGGCGGAATATCCCCCACGCTTTGTTTTGTGCTTTTTTTGCTGCCGTGCATTCTGAATTCCACCAAGGTTTGGGAAATAGTGGGAACCGGCTGGATGATTTTGGGATTGCAATTGCAGCTGCTTGGACAATCGTTTCTGTGACATACATGGTTTGGTTAGGTTTGGTTTTTTTCTTTAGGAGCATTAGCAACTAAGGCCATATTGCTCCGGGATATGCGGTGGTCATTCCCTGACCTTTCCACATCCTCCGTATTTGGTGGTGACGGGCTCGAACCCTGGTCTAATCAAGAAGCGTGAGCTACACACTGCTGCTCCTTCCCACCTGGCTACGGAGGCGCCTGTGACATACATGACTGTTTCATTGATTGGCTCCTGACTGACTGTAGCAATGTCAAAGTTTGCCAGATATTGAAAGGCATCCCAGTCAGCCTGATCAATCTTCCACCGCGGTAAACTAAATGGCAGACAGGGTCTACCTCTAGTTAGGGTTGTTATCACGGGGAAGTGATCGCTTCCATATGGATTTTCTTCTACCTCCCAAGTAAGTGAAGGAAGGAGAGAAGGGGAGCAGATAGAAAGATCAATGGCAGAGAATGTACGGGTAGGCATGTGGAAGAAGGTGTTTGTTCCCACATTTAAGAGGGAGAGGTCATTGTCAGTGAGCATATGCTCTATGACTCGTCCCCTTCCATTGGTGTTAGTACTACCCCACAGAGTGTTATGTCCATTGAAATCCCCAAGAATTAAACATGGGGAAGGCAATTGCTTGATAACATCATTAAGGTCTGTCTGGGGGATGTCTATCCCAGGTGGCAAATAGACAGAGCAGACAGTTAATAAGAACCCCACTGAAAGGCGAATTGCTACAGCCTCAATGCTAGTTGTAAGCTGCAAAGGCTGAAATGGGATCTGGTTGCCGATGAGGATTGCGACTCCTCCGTGAGCAGGACCATCCACAATTCTATCCTTACGAATGATGGTAATGTTATGCATAATGGGGTCATCATTTGCCTTTAAATAAGTCTCCTGTATGCAAAAGCAAGCTGGTTTGTGCTTTTGCAGGAGTGCCTTGATGTCATCAGTATTTTGCCGGAATCCACGGCAGTTCCACTGTAGGAATTTAGCCATTAGTACCTCCTTCTGCTCGACATCCATGTTTTCTTGGGTACTAGGTGGTATTTCACCTTTCTTATTCTTTTCTTTTGCATTTGCTTTTGTTATTT
Source organism: Mastigoproctus giganteus (assembly GCF_048544385.1). Lineage (NCBI taxonomy): Eukaryota > Metazoa > Arthropoda > Arachnida > Uropygi > Thelyphonidae > Mastigoproctus > Mastigoproctus giganteus. The sequence goes on along the minus strand of NC_143577.1, from coordinate 212,887,760 downwards.
GTGGAGCATTAGGAGGTACCGATATAGGAGTGGCAGCTGATTGGTCCTTCTGTGCAGGTTTTTGGGAGCTTAAAAGATAACGTGCAATGGGAGTAAATGATTCTTTTGGAGGGACGGACATGTCCGTCTGAGTCCCAATCAAACATCTCCCTGCTACCTTCTGGGCGTAGGTAGATTTTTTGATGTTAAGAGGTTTCACTGCTTTTCTCGCCTCCTGGTACGATATGTTTAGCTCTGCCTTCAGCTGTTGAATTTCTTTTTCTTCTTTCCACCTCTGGCATGCTCGCCTTCACAGTTAATGCAGGTGGGTTTCGTGGCTGAACATGCTGTTGTTTCGTGGTCCTTTGCACCACATCGAGCGCATGCAAGGACTCCACGGCAGGCCATTTGAGAATGTCCATATTTCTGGCATTTAAAACACCGTAAAGGGTTTGGAACATATGGCCGCACTGGACAGTTGATGTAGCCAGCTTTAATCTCATCAGGAGGTTTGGGAGAGTTAAAAGTCAGGATAACACTCCTGGTTTTAACAATTTTTCCATCCCTTCGCGCAGTGATTCTCTTGACGGCAGTAACTCACTGTGGTTTTAATTCAGAGCAGATTTCCTCCTCGGTGACGTCGAGAAGGTCCCACTCCGAAATGACACCTCTCGATGAATTTAGTGTTCTGTGTGGTGTCACTGTTATGGGTATTCCTCCGATTGATGTTACTCGGAGTAGATGTTCAGACTGCCTGTCATTTTTTGTTTCAATCAAGAGGTCCCCAGAACGGAGCCTCTTAACTGACTTGGGTGAACCTGCTAACCCATCCAACACTTTTTGTATAAAAAAAGGGTGACATTTTACCAATCGGTGTTTCATTCGTGGAGTGCATAATTAAGAACCTTGGGACAGGCCCTGATGGTAGTTCAGTTCGCTGCCTCTTTGTAGCAATAATGCTATCTGCCTCTCCATCTCTGTTTTCAGATAGGGACCGGGTTGGGGCCCCTGAAGAAATATATTTATCAGGATTCATGAAGTTTTGAAGTGGTTTAGTGCCCGGGCTCCCCACCCACCATGGAGCCCAAAGGGACGCCCACTACCCGGCATGCAATAAATGCGCTCGGGAGTGGAACGCCAGGGCTACCCAGACACTATACCCGCACCGCCGCCAGCCTGAATCCTGTCCCTCGGACCATGAGGGTAGGGGCGTGGCACTGACACAGTTGACCCTCGCAGGCGAGCCTACTAGCCAATTGATCCTAGCCGGGCCTTCCAGGACCACCCATCTTGTCGAAGCAGGGGCCAAAGTGGTGTATTGAAGCTGGGCCCCTCAACCACCAGGATCCCCCTTTCCGAATTTCCATGGGTCGCAGCGCACGGCAAACACGCCGGATTCCATTGATGTAAGCCTGGAAGCTGGGCTGTGGGCGTTGGATCCCAGTGATGCTATTCTGGAAGTCCAGCAGCGTCACTGGGAGGTCCCCTCACCACGTACAGGTGCCCACGTCGAGGGGTACACGTTCAGAAGAAATGAGTGCTGGGAACTGTACCAGCCTCATGCAGTTTGGTGTAAACACTAGTAAATGCCCTTGAATCCAGTATTCTGCGGTTAGGAAACCGTTTACGGTATTCTCTACAAACAACAGTAGCACTTCCACTACAAAAACCGTAGACAAACACCATATTGGCATATTCAACATGTGTGAAGATGTGCAGCATTCTTAATAACACTTCCAATGTTATAACTGCTTCTTGGTCACATCTGATTGGGATCTGTGCACACCAGTTTCAAACAGCTGTACCTCATATCCATTGAAAATTGGACACGTGTTTATATGAACTTTTTTACTCAGAATAATTAATACTATAACCTCTCAAAATATTTACTATTTCTCCTGATTTACCCTGTATACTGTACAATATTTTCATTTCCGTTAATTGCTTTTCTCATAGTTTATCTTACGAATAAAATAAAATTTTAAAAAAGTGTTATTCCTATTACTGTATTGTTAGACAAGGCTTTTGTTTTTATTAATTTATTTTATTATTATATTTATTATTATTCTTTGATATATAGTATGTAACAAAAAAAAAAAAAAAAAACACAATGGGAAAATTTTGACACTTTTGGTGGACCTCATTACCTACAAACCTCACTATTACAGAACATGAAAACTTAGGTCCCTTGAACTTTGTATTAAGATTTGACTGTATTGCTTTTTTCATGTTATATATTAATGAAGATACATAACTGAATACATTTTAAACTGAAAAAATTTTAAATACTTACATAACAGAATATTCCTTATCCCCATATTTCCATAACGTTTTTGTTGCAGGATGAATACATGGACTTCGAAGTATTTCTGGTTCCTCCTTATTCTCTAGATTAATAAAGAGGGAAAATGGAACTATTTAAATTCAATTTTCCATCCACGGTGTCAAAAGACAAATAATACTCATTAATAATAGTATAATGCCTATTTAAGAAATTTTGAAAAATATTAGATAAGTAGCCTGTAACACAGTACTGGTTAAAATGCCAAAATGAAAAACAAGTGTTCAAAATAATACCAATTTTTTTATTTTTATTTACACTGCTGTGACTGAATTATATAAAGAAAAATAACTACACAATCAGAATAACACTTTTAAAAGAACTTAAACATACAAGTTTATTAATTATAAAATGAAAGGGAAATGCTATTTCCACATGAAAAAGTGTACCACCTTTATTACCCCCTTATATTAAGTTTGTATATTTCACATCATCTTATACAATATATTAGTGATTTTTTTCCCCCTCATGATCTACTAAAGAATATAAATGAACTAAATAATCAAGTCCAGATTTCAGATCAGCAACTGAAACTTGGCTTCGTGTGATCAGAAAATTTTTTTTACCTATACTGAGCTAATAAAAGCAAACAGAAGTTTCCTTACAAGAAAATAAATAAATTCCTTCATACAACATTGATTCTGAAATTGTGAGGCTAGTGCCGCAGTTGCTTCAGTGTTACACTACAAATGGGCAGAATACTTCCCCAAAAAGAGAAGTATAATAAAATAATTTTAAAGAAATTGTCTAAATTGTCCCAATATCTAAATTAAAATGGCAAAGTTTCTGAATCCCTCACTGAATTCTGTCATTGAACCAGGGTTTGGAGCTCTGAAGATTTCTGCTTGGAATAATATTTCACATGAAATAAATTTTAAAAATTTATTTTAGAGTAATTTCTTTAAAACTATTTTAGTAGTATTAAAGAAATTATGAGAAGATTATTATAATACCATATAATATTCTTCTCAAATAAAATTAGAAGTATAATTATTTTTTGAAGTGTAGTAATAAGGGAATTTATGGCAGTAACCTTATAATTTGAAAGTTCATGGCATGTGAAAACTTTTGTCTAAATAAAGGTTTTCAGGCCAAATTGTGGAGTGTGATAATATAATGAGTCTTTCACTTCCACCACATAATGAACAGTACCATTTTAATTAAATGGATGGTGTTGACACCATTACTGGTATTTTCATCTGCAGTAAGGAGATAAAAATTAAAATAAAGATTTTTTACAGTAAAAAGATAAAATCCAAATCCTAAAACTGTTAAAATATTTTTAACTTTATATATTCCTCAAACACACTACAAAAAGTCCTGACTAAACTGAAAACAAACCAAAATCATATATGCCTATTCTCCATTATGTAATGGAAAAACTCAAGAAGGGATATTCTAAAATGTGATACAGAGCATGTCAAGTGAAAAATGTTCTCATTATTTGAAGGACAGTCTTATAGAAGAAATATCAATACCAAGAAATGTTGCTCAATTGTTGACTGCCAGTATCATCAATAACAAAGGCAATGGTTTGACAAGTGGAGAGTTTGGCAAGACACAAAAGAATAAAGTCAATCACTGTTTCATTCCTCTATGAATGGGTGTTTCTTAAAACAATTTTTTGTCTTGCTTCATTTATATACATGGTAGTTCCGGGTCTGATGAAGCATATAGTTGAGAGTCAAAAATCTTTGTTTGGAAAATCCATGTAGAAGGAGAAAGGTGGGGAGACTATTCAGGTAATTGAAAAGTTTCCTTTCATTACTCTCACCTCTAGTGTCTGATTTCATCATTGGCATCTCACTCTCATCTGTGTTTGCACATGGAAATTCCAAGTTTGGGAAGAGCAAAGAGGGGAGATCTACGAGGTGGAGAACTATTCAGTTAATTAAAAAGTTTCCTTTCATTATGTAGTGGAAGTGTGACTCTCATTATATTACAAGATTTTTTTTTACAAGATGTTTGGCAAGGCAGTAAACAGATTTATTACTGAATTATTAAAAGCAGGCAAAAAGAACTTTCATTAGCTTATAGTAAATTTACCATTTACACCTTTTGGTAGCTTTCATCTACACACACACACACACACACACACACACACACACACACACACACACACACACACACACACACACACACACATATATATATATATATATATAAACATACAGATGAAGTATTTTGTATGCTTGGACACTGTGTGAGAACAAAAACTCATTTCCAAAACTATCCTTTTATTGGATATTGCCACAAAAGCAGTTTTCACATTAATGATCCTTGAAGTAATATGTTTATCTTATTGAATCTCTAGCATTCTTGATAACATTTGCTGCAGAATATCTGCCTTGCTGAGGAAATAACTAATCCCAAATTATTTTTTTGTCTTTAGATAGAAGACCGGTTTCACAGCAGAACCTTCACCTAAATCGGAATTTTCAAGTTCACTTTTACAATTCTCAAATTGTTATTTCTTTTTCACTTCAGATAATAAATTTCACAATCACTTAGAAATTTACAGAATGACAAAATTACCATTTTCACTCTGAAAAACTGCCCTAACACTTAGCTAGACTAATAAAAAATGAGTAAAACCTCAGAGAAGTCAATTTACAAGCTGGCAAAGATTAAATGCACATACTTGCAAAACTTCCACAGACAAGCCTTGCCAACTCCCAGAGTTATCTACATGATCAACGAGCCAGTATTATTTTACTACTGGCATATTACATACATCTGCACACTGGGTCATGCTAACCTGAATGTAATGAACATAATAATTTATAATATGAGTAACAAAAAAATCAAAAAAATAAATTTATAATAATTATCTTTAACAAAAGGACTATGGGGACCAATGTACCCTAAAGTTGATAGTTATAAATACAAAATGGCACGTACCTTCAGTTTTTTCAAAGTACTGCATATAGACAATACACACAATAAAATAACTTACACTCATGAATTTAGCACTCAGGAAACAAGTTACATTTCACACTCCCATTCAAAATAACAAAGGGGTGCCCACCTCTGGGATATCAAGATATTTATTTGGTGACTAATTAAGACCATGGTGTTTTCCATGGAAGCCTGCAAGAAGACTAAGAGCAGACAGTTCCCTACGCCATAGTTCTAGCTACAAAATATCACATCACAATCATCAATCTTCGTAAAAGAAGGTGAATGTTTTTCATATTCAAGCATCACTCGCAAAGCCCAAGTTAGATTAACACTAAATTTTCAGTGTTGTTCTGTAGGTACTTGCAAAAATTTCATGCCAAATTCCAATTCCTCTTCTCCTAACTTTACCACAAACCAGAAACTATAGTTCCAACGTTCCAATTCAATTCAAAATTTCAGGATTACTGCAAATATTATGTAACTCCAAATGAACTGAGTACAGCAGTGATTCCCAAATGTTTCACCATCTAGGACTCCTTTTAACATTATTTTTTTTTCCAGGATCCCATGTTTTTTAAAGATATGGGATTTGGTATAAGGCCCAAGTTGTGATATTACATGAAATTTCATGTTAATAGAATAACCCATTCCATTCATTACTTCTTTCTCTTCATTCATGCAACCTTTTAGCCAGGCAGTACTTGGCAGCACTGATGGTCTTGATAAAGCATCACCAAGTTTTCAGATGCTGTGGCTAGCTAATAAGTACTGAAATAGCTGTATTTGGTAGTGGCTCCACATTACAAGAGAAATATGTGGTAGTAGCACAGAATTCCTTTGTAATATAGCCTTAAAACCTCAGAGCTCAATTCCACATGAAAAAACTTGTCTTTTCTCACATAAGCAAACTGCAAACTTCTGTTTGCTGCCCTGATAATAAAAATGAGGAGGGGACAAGTCCTGTGAACTTACTACTGGATTTAAATTTTACATTATATAAAAATGTTTTAAAAAATTGACTAGAGTAAGTATAATCACATTAAATATTAAGTATAAAAAGATACCACGCCATGTGAATTAGAGCAATATTGTAAATTTATGGGGATTTAATCATAGGTTAAACTGACCCTAGCAATCACAGTCATCTTCCCTTACAACCATCTGTAGATTGGCTCTTGTTTGAATTACTTAAAATAACCTGCCTACAACATCCAGTTCAAGAACCTTCTTGTGATCCTGTAGTCTCAAAATCTCCTCTCAGCACTTTCTACTCATTTATGATCTTCAGAGCAACGTTTTATAAGTCCAACAGTTTAGACTTGAAAATTATTTCCAAAGAGGAATTGAAACTTTAAAGTTGGACAGAAAGTTAAATGGTTGAGTGTCTCATCATAAACTTATATTATTTAAATATGTTATACTTAATATAAATTATATATGATTAGACCACAATAAACTTCATTTTTTTTCTAATTCATGTGGTTCCCAAGTGCATTTTCTGCTTAATATATGGCATGTATGTCTTTCATACAATTCTTAAGATATAAAGATCATTACAAAACGTCTCTGGTATATTAACTAAATAAGAAGTGACTTCATGGTTAGCCCAACTTTTATGGGACTAAAAATACCCTACTTCATAAATGGAAGAATACAATGAAAACTGAAACAAAATGGCAATGAAAATACTTACTGTGAGACCCTGTGGTTAGGATAGCTAATCTTGCTGCCATAAGACCTAAACCTAAATAGCTAAATAAATAAAAAAATGACTTCATTTATTAATGCTTAATACAGATATATGAAAAATAACTTAAAATATTGAAAATCAAGTATTATATTATTATTGTATATATCTCACAAAAATTTCCAGAAAGATGAATAAATGCTGAAATTCTATACAGACAAATAATGGGAGACTTGGGTATCTTTGTCAAAAACATTGTCTCTGAAAATACTGGTGTGCATTATTTATTTCAAAAAGAATTATTAAATAATATGATATTTTAGTACTTATTAGTACTTAATTTTGGTATTTTAGTACAGCATGTATGGTAACATTATTTTTAACCTTTGACTCCTCACATCCCTAAATGGAAAACAGCTGCCCATGCAGTGCCCAACAAAGTTTTTTTAATAAAAACTTAATTTTTAGCTATTTTGTTGAACTGAATACAATGTTTTATTAATTATGATTTGCAGAATTTATCCCACTTTTCACTACTTTAAATTTCTTCAGCTGTACATGGTTTTCGCTCATCTTTTAACACATGATCCATGACAGAAGTTTATTAAACTGTAACAGGGTGCTTAATGATTTTGTAATAACTGAGAGCAAAGTGGAGGAGAAATTGTTGAAATTAAACATAACAAAGGCAACTGGGGGTGGATGAGATCTATCCAGTTATATTAAAGGAGGCGGCAAAGGAAGTAAACCCTTAGTCAAAATCATGAGAGCATCCTTGGACTCGGGGGGGAAGTCCCTACGGACTGGAGATGTACAAATATATGCCCAATTCACAAAGGGGGATCTAAGGGTGACACGAGTAATTACAGACCAGTTAGTTTCACGGGGAAAATAATGGAATCACTGGTTAAAGATGCATTGCAGGTTCATCTAGACAAGATGGCAGTAATAATTCAGACACAGCATGGGTTTGTTGAGGGAGTCTTGTCTGACAAATTTGATTGGATACTATGATGTGGTTACAAAGGAATTGGATGCAAAAAATAATTTTATATCATACACTTGGATTTCAGGAAAGCTTTTGACACTGTTGCACATGGACGACTACTGTACAAACTGAAGCAGAATGGAATTAAGGGTAAGTTGCTACAATGGATAAAAGGATGGTTGAGTGGGAGAAGACAGAGTGGTAATCAATGTGTACTGCTCTATGTGGACTAATATTATTAGTGGAGTCCCCCAAGGTTCAGCCCACTCTTGTTTTATATATTTTTCATTGATACTGATGAAGGTAAATCAGACTTAATGTCGAAGTTTGTAGATGATACAAAGGTTGGCAGGGTTGTTAATGACAGTACTGGCAGTGTGCTACTGCTATAGAGCTAGAAAATTTGGGCAGATGGGCTGAGATGTGGCAACTGAAGTTTAACATTGACAAATGCAAAGTACTGCATATGGGTAGAAGTAACCCCAGAGAAATGTACCAACTGTGTGGTACGACACTTAGGGTGGTAAAAAATGAAAAAGATCTGAGAGTAATTGTGCAGTCAGATATGAAGTTTTCTGAGCAATGCAGACAGGCTGCCAGAGCAGGTCATGGGATATTGTCAATGATATTAAGGAATTTTGCTAGTAGGGAAAAGGAGGTGTTATCCCTTTGCAGTCAGGAAAAATTTAAAATTAAAAGTATAGTACTCTAAAAAATTATTTCCTGATACTTAGTAGTAATGTTTTTGGAATACGAACAATAAATTAAGTATATTAACACACAGTTTATTAAGCATAAATTTATTATTCAAGTATATAAAAAATAAGTAATAAGTAAGTAAAAATTAGTAAAAAAAATAAGTAAAAATAATTTCATAATAAAATTTTTATAGAATATTCCAAATTTTTATTGAGTTCTCATCCAACCCACTATGCCGACTTCTTACTGTTTGTGTCTGTTGCTGAATGACATTTCCGAAGCAGACACGAATCAACATATTTTGCTGGATCAAAGCGGGTCAGCGGTGGGCCACAATTTTAAGAAACAGTAGTGAAGAGCAGTAGTGATAAACAGTAGTCATCAACGAAGCTCTGGTTGGGCTGATGATCAGATTAATTTGTGAAAATCCTCATTCACATTCACTCGATGAAATTGGTATCGTACTCAGAGCGTTCACTAAATGCTCTTCAATTTTTCCAAAAACCGTCTTTTCAATTAGGTATTCCCAAAATGGACGAATTGTATCTCTTTCATTTAACTTAAGCCTAATTGATAATTTTCTAAATTCATTTTCACCAAATGCCAACATTTCGTATTTCGGAAGTTTAATACCTTCGTTGTCCTCATTTTCCTTCTCTTGTCATCGATATTGTCACTAGTTCTTAAATTTGAATTTTTCTTTTCTTTCTTTTGAAACTGTCCAAAATGTTAATGTCATTCGGATATTCAGCTACTGCTGCCATGTAAACAGAGATAGGGAAAATTTACGGAAAAATGTGGATAATAACGCACTTCCGCGAAACAACAGATGATTATTTGCCAAAGTAAAAGAAAATCACTCCATCCTAATTCTGGAACGGGATGCTAACAGTTAATTCTCAGCAGGGTCCAACCTATGGCCTGCACGGAAAGTGAATTAAAACAGCATTTTAAATTTTGCTAATTATTAAACAATTCTCATTAAATGAGAATTTAAAGGCAAAAGTAAGGTATTTTTGTGAAAAACAAAAGAAAGTCATATTTTTATAATTTTAATAAAATCTATAAAATAAATTAGTGACATAGATTTGTTACACATAAAAGTATTGGGAATTTGCATTTTTTATATATAGCCTGAAAATAAAAAACGGTAACCATTGATTAAGACTATAATGCATTTAGGGCTAATGCCTCAGGCTGTGAGAAAGTCCAGACTATGTATAAGTTAAGTGAAAATGCATCATCAATATTACACCGAAGAAGGGCCAAATAGCCCTGAAACGGTGCCATCTAGGTGGTGGTATCCACTGAGAATAAGTAACATTAGTCTTCTCCTTTAGGTAAAGCATTACTTATTCGAAGTAGTGCAATATCATGGCAACTTGTGAAGGTATTCACAATATGAGATATAACTTAAAATGATGCTGCCTTTGCAAATATTTTGCTAATTTAGAATTGGTTGTGTATTAATGATGCATTTGCACTTAACTTATACATACTTCAATTTATTAATATTAAGAAAGCTCAAGCATCCATATTACAGTATCAAGGAATATCATATTACAATACTAGGATTATTTAAAATTTTAATACATCATTAAAATTATACAATTTAAATCAGTTTATACTTTTCCCATATAAATTAGCAAAAAGTGTATAATGCACTAGGATCATTGCAATAATGCAACATTATTTAATGTTATGATGGCATTTTGACACAAAAAAAAAAACAAAAAAAAAACACCCTTAATAAAAAATAAGTGTCAATTAAAGAAGATACATTACTGTCAATCCAACTACCTGAAGGTGCACTAACGCAACACACAATATAGATTACATCTAATACCATGTAAGCAAGTACAGACACCCTGGCTTACATAATACTCAATTTACGGAAATTCAACTTTACGTAAGTTTTTGCCAGCCGATGCAAACTTAAAAAAATCGTGGAAACGTATTTTGCATCCTGTAGGAATAAATGGAGATATCATGAAAATATCATAATTAAACCCAATAACACATTGTTTTTTTTTCCTGGTAATTCGTTCCAAGATCTCTGAGGTTGAAATTTTCACTATATAACTAAGCTATTTATCTCTCTAAAAGGTCATTTTTATAATGGAAATTGCACTACACTTTCATTGTTATCATATGTTCTGTTATAAGAATCAATTTTGAATGCCTTTGTGATATTTTTCTAAAACACATTTCTGGAGGTCACTACCATAAAACAATAAAAATAATTTGCACTTTCTGGTTTATTGGGCTTTTCTGTTAGCGCAATCTATTATAAACAAGTAGTAAACTCAATATTACATTTGTGATAATACCGATAACTGGAATTCTGGTTTTTATGTTATGGTATTATGGTGAAATGAGTTCCCCTTCACTGAAATCTTCAATCATATAAAAAACAAATAAATTTTCAAAATCTTATCTTCATTCCTATTTACTTATTACAATGGTGAAGGGAAAGGGACCAATGGAAAGTGCAAGTTCTGGCAGTGCTAGGAAACAAAACAAAATTGATTTAGAAATGAAGATGAAAATGATTAAGAAATACGAAGCAAGACAAAGTTTGTCGTCTATTGCACGGGAATTAGGTCTTGATGCTTCAACGGTGAATACTGTTTTAAAGGACAGTGCACATATAAAAGAACATGTTAAAGGTTCAATGCATTTAAGATCAACAGTGATCACAAAACAGCATTCAGGTGCTATATCGAAGATGAAAAAGCTATTAATAATATGGATGCAAAATGAGATTTAGAAGCAAGTGCCCCTGAGTGCAGTGGCCATTCAAGCAAAAGCAAGAAGTATTTATGAAGATATTAAGAATAAGTACGGCGAACTCCAAGCCACGTTCATGGCAAGCATCCAATGAGTGGTTTAATAGGTTCAAGCTTCGCGCTGGTTTCCAAAACATTAAAGTATGTGCGGTGAAGGTGTCAATGCCGAATCTGCAGCTGCAGAGAAATTTTGTGAGGTGTTAGGGAAAAACCCCTCTAAATCTCCACAGCCCTCAACTTCCGCAGCGACGTGCTTATCAGCTAGAGAGTTAATTTTGCCAATGATGTTCGAAAGGTAAAACTTGCTGAGATTATGCCTGTCTCCTCTCTCTTTTTGTAGTTTTGTACACTTTTGTAATTTTTTCTGTCAGTCAGTACCATGATAACGGTTCAAAGTCAATTTTCTGTAAAGAACTTCACCGAGTGTTAAGGCGAAAACTCACTGTTATCACCCCACATAAGCTCACATTTTACTATAGCACATTTCTGGAGGTCATTACCATAAAACAATAAAGATAATTTGCAGTTTCTGGTTTATTGAGCTATTCTGTTAGTGAAATTTATTATAAACGGATAATAAACGGTAAGCTCAATCTTAATGCATTTGCAATAATACCGATAGCTGGAGTTCTGTGGGTTTTTACATTATTATGGTAAAATGTGTGTCCCCCTTCACTGAAATCTTCAGTCACATAAAAAAAAACAAATAAAATTTAAGAATCTTCTTTGGAGTCTTGAAGTGTCCTGGTAACCTTCATTCCTATTTTGAAGTTTGTTACTCCTTGTATTTGTATTTCACTTGTGCAATTTGTGTGTGCCATGTTCGTCAGTATTGATTGCTTATTTTATTTATTTATTTTTTTTTTTTTTACTGTTTTAAATTTAAAAAAAAAAAGTTAAGTCGGGGACTTTATAGAAAAATATTCAGTAACCTACGTAAAAAGTATGCCGATAGATAAAAAACAAATAAACTTACCACGCATTACTCGCATGTCCAATACAATGCTTCCCTTTATTTTTTACAATTCTGCAGCATATGGTTTGGCCACCAACATTATAATGTTGGTTCATTGAAGATTTAATGGATGCACCTTTTCAAACTTTTGAATAATTTCAAGATTTTGTTTAATTGAAAGCACAACTCTTTTGCATTTACCCATCATTTTCACAATTTCTAAACAAAAAAAAAATATTTATTATAAAAAAAATGTTGATATCCCTGACATAAATAACGAAACAAAATTTGTCTTTTTGCGACCCAACGAAACAATCGACGCAGCGCACTAAAACAAACTAAACATTTGTTCTCTTTTTTTTGAGCGGTGGCTGTGAAGACAGTGGGGATTGCAAGGTAATAGGTACATTCATCTCCCAATGACGACTTATAACGCCGCTTCTTGCCACTTATCCACAACTTGCAAAACATCTGTTTATACCTATTCTAGTTATTTTTATGATTTCTGGTTGATTTTTTTTTTTTTTAATTTGGAGTCTTGAAGTGTCCCAGTTAATCCGCTTCCCAGTTAATCTGATTCCAGTAAATCGAGTCTGCTGTATATTCTATAATTATATGGCCCCATCTTTTTAAGAAGAGAAATTAGTGAACACTAAATGTTCAAAAAAATAGTATGAGCTAATCATACTAAAGAATGAGCAAATCAACTAACCTGTGGGTGTATAACATAACAGTTTTTTTCTTTATTTCCTTTTTCAGGATATATTCACTAGGACTCTCAATAATTGTGTTAAGATCTGCAGGAGCAAATGTTACTTGAGTGGAACCTCCTCCCAAATCTAATGTAGCTACTGACCTTGATGGGTCTGAGAGAAAGCCTACAAAACAAAAGCAAAACAAATCAGTAAAATTAATATAATTTAATGAAATTTACAGCAGATGTAAATTAATCAAATTCACTGCAAGAGTAGGCAGGAAACTTGTGTCTTTAAGTACTAAGTCAAAACTAAACTAAGCTATCAGACAAATAGGTATTTCTTTAATAATAATTGACTATGCCAAGTTAGTATAATTCGTTTCTCAATGCCAATACAGATGTAAATTATTATTTTACTTAAGCCAGTTAAACTTGTAATTTACAACAAAGTTTGAATGATTCATATATCTCAAGGTCTTCTGTATATATATAAACCACACTAGTACTGCAAACAACTGAAGACTATCTACAAGATGCGCACAGAAATTAAACTGAGATATCCCCTCCCTTCCCTCAGGCTGCTTATTGTCAATCTAGTTAACCAAATAATGACTGGTATTATTGAGACATGTTAGTCTCCACACCTAGAAGATTGCTAATAAAACTCTATTTTAGATTAAGTTCTTATCAGATGGAATAGCAATGTTGTTGTTGTTATTTGGTTTTTAGGAGCATTAGCAACTAAGGCCATATTGCTCCGGGGATATGCAGTGGTCATTCCCTGACCTTTCCGCATCTGGTGGCTCACAGGCTCGAACCCCGGTCTAATCAAGAAGCATGTGCTACGCACTGCTGCTCCTGCCCACCTGGCTACGAAGGCACCGATGGAATAGCAAAACTACTCAGTAACAGAAGTCACGATACCTGGATGATTGTTATCCGTGGTTATTGTGAATACTTTATTGAAATTTCTGATTTTCCAGTTCAATTTTTTTTATTCTTATTTACTGTGTAATATGTAAAAAACAGTATAGCAAAAAAGAGTATTTTAACATCATAGTAACTCATTTAATTAATACAATGTTTCAAAATAACTTTTTAAGAAGCTGTGGATTTATTATACAATGATGCTCTCTGTTTGGTAATAAAACTGACAGAATTAACCAAACATGTTCACCTCAATTGATGTTCATTTTACTATTAATGCATTCATCACAATCTTAGGACTAGAAAGCCTCAAACTATGAAAAATTTAAGACACAAAAGTTAGCCTGAGGAAGCTTCTTTATAGCCCTACAATCATAAGAATTTGAAATTTTATGCCTTTTTGGTATCTTTCATATTGCAGAAATAATCAAATACCTCCCCCGCTGATGGAGAGACAATCATCTCTGAAATAGTGTCATCTGGGTGGTGGCACTCAATTAAGAATAAGTAACAATATACTTCTCTATATGGAAAGAGTTACTTATTGGAGGTGCAAGAGCAGGCAACTCATTATGAAAGATTTCTCAATATGAGATATTGAAATGCTTTTAATGCAAACTTTTTTTTTTTTTTTTACTTTAAACAATTTAGCCAAGTACAGAAATAGAAATTATGCTGTTTAAAATAATATGTTATTTTTAGTGCACTGAACAGCAATAAAATGCCCATCATTTTTTTTTTCTACACTTTTCTACATATTTTTTTGCCATGAGATTTGAAAAAGGCATCCATTTGAGAAAATGGCTTTGAATGTGGGCTACAACAGTATAATTTAAAAATAAAATAAGAATCATTACTTTCAAAATAACCCTCATATGTATGTTGTGTTAAATTTCAGTTTTTATGTTTGCCAAGGTTTGACAAACATAAAAATAGAAATTCTCCTCAGTTCAAACTTTGAGTTGAAATTCTCTTTTAGGAACTCAAGTTTCTGGCAATAACCTCCAAAATTCAATTTTTGATAAAAAAAAAAAAAAAAAATCTGCAATATTTTTTCTTTCCTTTCTGCTTTACATTCAAGGAATGGCTCTGTGGGGGACAGATCTGTACAAATTCATATATACCATTAAGTTTTGGCATCTATATATAATCAGCATAACGATATAATTTTTTAAATTGTTAAAAAATTTCTTTACTTACCCAGCAAAAAATTTACTGTATACCAAGCATAAAGACCTATGAAAGAAAATTACATATCTATTAATAAACATATCTTTTTCTAATAACACATATATCCTCAAAAGCATAAGCAGATGAAGATTTTTAAATGTACCTATAAAGGCTTATCTATGATATGTTTTGAAATATGCTATTTTTTTTAAATAAAAAAAGAAAGCTCTAGAAGTATCAAATAGGGTACATACATGATCCCACCAAAAAAGTTCCCATGCTTGCATGCATATTACTAAACCTAGATGCAACTATGCTCAAAAGTACTCTCCTTCATCAGTAATGCACTTCTGCCAGAATTTGTACAATTGCTGATAGCAGTTCTGTAACTGTTCTGGCTGAACAGAATGGAGAACATCTTGAGTTGCACCAATAACTGCTTGTTCACTATGGCCTCATAACCAATGCTTTTTTTTTTTTTTTTTTTTTTTTGAGAAAAAAAAATGGTGCAGTGTGCAGGTGCATTGCCAGACAACAACTCACAATCTTTTGCTACCTACTATTTCATGCACTTTTGCTGAATTGCCTATCACAGCCAGCATAACACCTATAAGTATTCACACTGGCACCTCGAGGAATTAACTTGTAATGCACAGAGAACAATAAAAAAAAAAAAAAAAAAATCTCTAATTTCCCTTTCAACCTGTCTTGCTTAAATTTTTTTGATTGTAGCAAATGAGGTGATTTACAAATCGATTCATGCTTTGTTTGTAGGCCACAGGCGAAACACCAAGCCTTGTCCCCAGCAATAAAGGACCCTAGGAATAATGGATCATTTATCAGATATTAGGAAATCACTGCAAACTGTCACCCATGTTGCACTGATCATTAGTAAGCATCTAAGGCAACACATGCAACATTTCATAACAGCTTTCATGTGAAATATTTAAAGTTTCTGCAAGTTTATTGACAATCATGCAGTGGTTCTGACACAAGAGTTGTTCAATTGTTTCAATTTTTTCAGGCTTTCCAGCACAGGATTCAGATCATATGGCACAGTCATTATCTGTGTATCTTCTGTTTGACCTTTCTTGTCTCTTTTTGAATCTATAACACCACTCAAAAAGTAATCCTCAGAATCCTCTCCATAAACCTGATGCTTTTCAAAGATTTTCAATGTTTCAGAAGCAGTTTCCTAAGCATTGGCAAAATTTGATGTTTGTGTGATATGCTACATTCGATATTTTTCACACTCAGAAATTGTAATAAAAGAGCTTCAAATGCAAACAGCAACAAAACAAGTACTGACTACAGTGCTGTAGTCAGTAAATGCTAACTGCCTTGGCTGTACCATGTAGAATAGCAGCAGAATATAAATTAAATATTAAAATATATTTAATATGCACTCAGCTATTAAAATTAATTTAGCCGAGTAAAAATTTTTTAAAAATAATTAATAAAATGAAAAAGATCAGTATGCTAAGTGAGAACTCTGTATTTCTCTCAAGACAGTCACTATTAGAAAAATGCAAAACCTGTAAAGTGCAAAATCTTTTATAGATGTGAACCTATTATTCTTTCTCATTTTAGAATTAATAAATTTCAATCTGGAAATAAGTAATATTTCTTATAAAAGTCAATTGGTGAAACATTCTTGATTTTTGTCTTTACATATGAGTTTCCTTGAAGTTTTGAAAACAACAAAATGTGTGTTACAAAATATGTTTAAAGGCAGAATTCTAACAGGCAACAAATGGTAAAGAAACATTATAAACGTTATTTTTGAAATGTTAATGATAGTGTAATGGTAGATGTGATACTTTATTATAAAGTTGAACTTAAACTTGAATAAATTTTATTATAGACTTTCGTGTAGTTTTCATCCCAATTAAGAAACCAGCTACAACTGTGCATTTTTTGTATTTTAGATCTGCCATAAACATAGCCTCATTTCACTTCCAGCAACACAAAACTTCACTTCCAGCAACAGAACAATAAATCTAAACAGTCAAAAGTTAGTGAACTGGATAAATATGCCATTACCTGTCAATAAACTTTGATTTTGACAAAGCAATTCTTGCCAGTCAACAATCCATACTTATTCAGTTATTTATGCCAGAAGCCAGTTCCATAAAAATTCAACAGAATGCCATTAATATACACATTTGTTGGACATAACAAAATGCATTATGCCCGACATTTGGAATCTTGTTAACATTGATAAAAATGTCTGATATTTCTGGTGCTTCTGCATAGATCAATATGCATACATCCATATGATATTATAATAATAACACAGTTTTTGAACTTCTTTTGCTTTCATTTTCAGTTTTTAGATTGTTATTTTTAGATTTTTATTTCTTGCTAGCAGCAGAGGTTACTATTATTAGTGACCTCTGCTAACAAGATATGCTCTCCTACATATACAGACTCACCACTTGCTGAGAGAGGAGAGAAAAAACCATAACAGCCAAGCTTCAAAGTGGTGTATACATATGTAAATAAAATGTGATTGTAGTTTGCTTTCCTATGTCACTCTTCAATATCATTCTCCATTATTTAACAGTTTTCTTTTTGCAACCTACTTTTTCACTATTTTCCTGTTACAGATTTCATTCATTTTTATTATGAATTTTTCTATAATTTTTTTTTACTCTGATTAACTTTTAATTTTTTTTTACTCTGGTTCAACTAATTTGATTAATAACAATTACTTTATTTCCATGCTATTTAGTTAATGGTTCACATATAATTCTAATGGTTAACCAGTTTACTTTTGTTTGCCATTTTTGAGTGCAGTACAATGATTGTGCACCTTATAAGTGAGTTGGAAAAGGTCTGTGTTCTGGGTTTAAATCTAGTCAAAGATTGGAGGAATTCTTAAAGACCACTTCAATCAGGGCATTTCAGGTGGAGAGAGTATAACCCCCCCCCCAACAAGCCCGTCTGGTTTTTCAACCAAACAATATGCAAATTGGCCAATAACAAACACACTTCTTTTGCACAACACAGCTTAAGATGGTGCATACCATAAAATTAATAATAATAACACAGTTTTTGAACTGCTTGCTTTCATTTGCAGTTTTTAGATTATTTAATTCTGTTTTTAAAAATGTAAATTTTAATAACTATTCAGTTTAATTTCATCTGCATGCAACAAAGTTTATCTCGGGTATTACATAAGGTAAGCACACTATGCTTTAACATTTAATATTTAACAATTAACCATATGATATGGTTAATCCATTTCTCCATATCCATTATCATATGAATACAGAGAAGCAGTTGTTGCATTGTGTGCTTGGGCCCGCCCTTATCAGAACACTGCTAATGACAATGACGAGTTAATCACATAATTTTTGCTTGCTGACAAAAGAGTGCTGTCTGGAAAAAAAACCAAAAAAAACCTGCAAACTTTTGCAAAGTGGAGCATGTGAGGCTATTAAACTTTTTCTTATTTTATCCCTTAATTTAAGTACACTATATTGCCATGCTACCTAAAGTACTGGAACACTAAAAGAAAAGAGAACAAATGTTCAAAGGCCCATTTTCATACTGTTAGTTTATTTTTGCTTGTAAACACAGCACGTCTTTAGAGAGTACTTTCAAATTTATAACACATACTGTTTGAACTATTTCTGCATTTCTTAAGAGCTGCATTTCTTAAGAACAGCTTTTAAGTGGATACTCGTTTATGGTGGCTTTTACAAGACTCCATAAATCAGCAGCTCATATCTTTCCAATTAATTCTCTCCACAGTTGTTCTATTGTTTCAGATAATGGCTCTGAGTGAGCTAATCCATTCATAAATTATTCTTCCCAAGCCATCACACTGAACTTTGTCCTACTGAAAAATATAAGACTCAGTAACATAAAATTGTACTGATTGAAAGAATATTATTAAGGATGTGCATGGTACCATCTACTTCAATGTGCAGATATTTGGGTGATGAGAATAATAAATCATTATATGCATTGTCCATTAAAATATTTAAATAAACTGTTCTTTTTTTTAAAAAAAAAATTCAGAAAGTGATCATTTCAACTTTAAGAAACAAAAATGAATTCCCTTGACTATATCAATGCTATATTTCTTCATGTTAAATAAAATTCATACAGCTCAGTTCCAAGTACTGTTATTGTATAAAAAAAAAAAAAAAAACACTTTAGGAACTTGCCTTCATCTTCTCCATCCATAATAGATACTGCATTATCATGAACAGCAAATGGTGACCTCTGTAGTAACTTCTTTACCTACAAAAACAAAAAATTTACAAGCTGAAATACATGTTTATGCTAATGAAACTGATTATTTTTCTAATTATGAAGTGTACTTTAACAGAAACTGATCTCTATCATCAATTTTGCAGTTTAATAGAAACTGATCTGCAAACAAATCAAATATGTCTTAAAAATTTCTACAGTATTTATGATATGAGGAAATTACATCGCACAATGACTGTATTCAAGTGCAGATAAGACTTGACATGTAGATATCAAATGTTTGCCTTTTTGATTTGCATTTGAATGCTACTACAAACAAATTTATTAATACTGCTGAAGTTACATTGATATGCTAAGCTCCATACTATCCCTTTGGCAGTGATCTCTGGCCACTGTGGTTTTCTTAACAGTCTCTCTTTAGTTTAAAAAGGCTGCTCTTTTTTTGTCAAATTTTGTTTCTCATATGAAATGTCTAAACTAAGTAGCATCAGTTTATCAACCTCTTATTCTTTATCAGAGTACAAAATTCCATAGCAAATTTCAAGACAGCAAATTTTTAGTTTCAGACTGACATAGATTTTATTATAAAACAATCCAATGCCAAATACATTTAAAACAAACAATTTTTTCTGCATAATATGATCCTTTCCACTACTTACTGTGATCAGAAGTTTATCACACCCATCAACAGGTCCAAATTAATGGCAAGCTTTTCCAAGAGAAATATATTTGTAATTCCTTGACCCTTCAGTTTAATCCATGCAATATGCTTAAATATTGCATGGATTAAAATTAAAAACTCTAGATCAAAATTGAGAGTAGGAGTGTGTTATAGGCTTAATGACTCTGATGAATATAATAAGAAACTGTACAGGGAAATAGAGTGGACCAGTAAATCAGAGTCTTATAATGGGGGATTTTAATTTCCCAGATATTGACTGGAATTTGTGAGTTGGTCACTCACACACTAGCAAGGCTTTTGTGGATTTCTTGGATGATTGTTTTCTACATCAGCATGCTCAGGAGACAACTAGAGGGAGTAATACTCTTGATGTCTGATTATCAGTAGTGATCCTTCATGCATTAAGAATCTGCAGATAAAGGAACCACTAGGTGGCACATCGTGATCACCACAGTGTGCTGAAGTGGGATTTACTCAAAGAGGTAACTACCATCAGGGGTAAAGGGAAGGGTTTTTGCTTTTGTAAAGGTGACTACGGTGGTCTGAGACAGTATTTAAATTCTATACGGTGGGACCAACTGATGATGTTACCAACAGCAAATTCAAAATGGGAAGCATTCAAAGAATTAATCTTGGAAGCTACTAGGCTTTACATATCAACTAAGAAATATTGTTCAAGGTTTAGGCCTAAATGGATGTCAGATGAACTAATGAGACATATGGCAGAGAAGAAATATGCATGGGATACATATAAATTAATTGGTGACATGGAAGCTTATGATATATATAAGCTGGTCTGTAACCAAGTCACAAAGGAGATTAGGCAGGCAAAGGCAGATTATGAGAACTCTTTGGCAAAGGATGCAAAGAAAAACAGCAAAGAGTTCTTTACCTATATAAACTCTAGAAGGAAAGGGATGAATCAGATTGGTCCACTTGATATTGATGGTTCAACTGTTGATGATCCTGCTCAGGTGGTTAACAAACTAAATGAGCATTCTGCATCTACATTCACACGAGGAGTTATTTAGGGATGGGAATGCCAGAAGTGAATTGAACTCTGGCAGTAAGCTTCATGATTTTGTAATAACTGAGAGGAAAGTGGAGGAGAAATTGTTGAAGATAAACATAAAGGCACCAGGGGTGAATGGGATCCATAATTATGAGAGCTTATTTGGACTCAGGGGGAGATGAAATACCCATGGACTGGAGATGTGCAAATGTGTTACCAATTCACAAAGGAGGATCAAAGGGCGACACAAGTAATTATAGACCTGTTAGTTTAACTTCTGTCCCAGGAAAATTAATGGAGGCACTGGTAAAAGAAGCACTGCAGGATCATCTAGACAAGACTTCAGTTATAGCTTGGACAGAGCATGGTTTTGTTAAGGAAAAGTCTTGCCCGATGTTACAAACAGTAAATTCTAAGTGGGAAGCATTCAAAGAATTAATCATGGAAGCTACTAGACTTTATATACCGATTAAGAAATATCGTTCAAGGTTTAGGCCTAAATGGTTATCAAATGAACTAATGAGACTCGTGACAGAGAAGAAAAATGCATGGGATGCATATAAATTATCAGGTGACGCAGAAGCCTGTGGCAGATATAAGCTAGTCTGTAATCAAGTCACAAAGGAGGTTCGACAGGCGAAGGCGGATTACGAGAAATTTTTGGCAAAGGATGCTAAGAAAAACAGCAAGGATTTCTTTACTTATATAAACTCTAAAAGGAAGGGGATGAATATGATTGGTCCACTTGACATCGATGGTTCGACTGTTGATGATCCTGCTCAGATAGCAAACAAACTGAATGAGTATTTTGCATCTACATTCACACGTGAGGAATTACTACAATTTGAAAATGGAAGAAGGTTATCAAATTGTAGCAGTGTGCTTAATGATTTTGTAATAACTGAGAGCAAAGTGGAGGAGAAATTTTATTGTTGAAGTTAAACATAAGAAAGGCACCTGGGGTGGATGGGATCTATCCAGTTATTTTAAAGGAGGCGGCAAAGCAACTAAGCAAACCCTTAGCCATAATTATGAGAGCATCCTTGGACTCAGGGGAGCTTCCCACGGACTGGAGATGTGCAAATGTGTCCCCAATTCACAAAGGTGGATCGAAGGGTGACACGAGTAATTACAGACCAGTTAGTTTAACTTCTGGTCCGGGTAAAATAATGGAGTCGCTGGTTAAAGATGCATTGCAGGATCATCTAGACAAGACTGCAGCAATAATTCAAACACAGCATGGGTTTGTTAAGGGAAAGTCTTGTCTGACAAATTTGATTGGTTATTATGATGTGGTCACAAAGGAACTGGATGCAAAAAATAATTTTGATATCATATACTTGGATTTCAGGAAAGCTTTTGACACTGTTGCGCATGGAAGACTACTGTACAAATTGGAGCAGAATGGTATTAAGGGTAAGTTGCTACAATGGATAAAAGGATGGTTAAGTGGGAGAAGACAGAGGGTGGTAATCAATGGGTGCTGCTCTTCGTGGACTAATGTTATTAGTGGAGTCCCACAGGGTTCGGTGTTGGGTCCACTGTTGTTTTGTGTATTTATCAATGATATTGATGAAGGTATATCAGGCTTAATGTCGAAGTTTGCAGATGACACAAAGGTTGGCAGGGTTGTTAATGACAGTAATGGCAGTGTGCTACTGCAACAGGATCTAGATAATTTGGGCAGATGGGCTAAGAAGTGGCAACTGAAGTTCAACCTTGACAAATGCAAAGTACTGCATATGGGTAGAAGTAACCCCAGAGAAACGTACCAACTGTGTGGTACTACACTTAAGGTGGTAGAAAATGAAAAAGACCTGGGAGTAATTGTGCAGTCAGATATGAAGTTTTCTGAGCAGTGCAGACAGGCTGCTAGGGCGGGTAATGGGGTTTTGTCAATGATATATAGGAATTTTGCTAGCAGGGAAAAGGAGGTGATTGTCCCTCTGTATAAGGCAATGGTCAGGCCACGCCTTGAGTACTGCATACAGGTCTGGAGGCCTCATTTTAGGAAGGATGTAGATTTGCTTGAGCGTGTACAGAGAAGAGCAACACGATTGGTGAGGGGAATGAAGGGATTCTCTTACCAAGAGAGGCTTAAGTTCTACAAATTGCAGTGGCTGGAGACTAGGCACCTGCGCGGTGATCTGACTGAGGTCTATAAGGCCTTGAATGGGTTGAGCACGCTGAATTCTGATGGGATCCTTCCACTTGTTCAGATTACCAACCTACGGGGACATAAGTTCAAATTAAGAAAGGACAGATGTAGAATAGATGTGCGGAAATTTGCCTTTAGCCAGCGGGTGGTTAATTGCTGGAACAAACTTCCATCTGTCGTTGTGGAAGTTGATAGGTTAAATAAATTTAAGGAGGAACTGGACAGGCATTTGGAGGGAATGGTGTGATTTTTTTTTTTTTGGCTGATGCTGCATAAGCTCCTACACTTGCTTTCTTGCATCATGTGCCACTACTACTACTACTACTACTGACCAATTTGAATGGATACTATGATGTAGTCACAAAGGAACTGGATGCAGGGAATAACTTTGATATCATATATTTGAATCTTAGAAAGGCTTTTGATACTATTGAACATGGAAGACTGCTGAACAAACTGGAGCAGTGTAGCATTGGAGGCAAACTGCTGCTATGGATAAAGAGATGGTTGAGTGGGAGAAGACAGAGAATGGTAATCAATTGTCACTGCTCATTGTGGACTAATGTTATTAGTGGAGTCCCTTAGGGTTTAGTGTTGGATCCATTGTTGTCTTCTTTATTTATAAATAATATTGATGATGGTATATCAAGCTTAATGTCCAAGTTTGCAGATGATATGAAGGTTGGCAGGGTTGTTAATGACACTAATGACAGTATGCTGCTACAACAGGATCTAGAAAAGTTGAGCAGATGGGCTGAGAGGTGGCAAATGAAGTTTAACATTGACAAATGTAAAGTACTACATATGAGAAGCAGTAATCCCAGAGGAATGTATCAACTATGTGGTTCTACACTGACAGTGGTGAGAACGAAAAGGACCTAAGGGTAGACATGAAGGCAGATATGAAGTTTTCTGAGCAGTGCAGACGGTCTGCAAGAGTAGCTCATGGTGTCTTGTCAATGATATACAGGAATTTTTCTAGCAGGGATAAGGAGGCGATTATCGCTTTGTATAAGGCAATGGTCAGGCCACACCTTGAGTACTGCATACAGGTCTGGTGGTTGTTGTTGTTTTGGTTTTTTGGAGCATTAGCAACTAAGGCCATATTGCTCCAGGAAATGCGGTGGTCATTCCCTGACCACCGCATTTCCCGCATATCCACTACTTTAAATGCTGATCTCCAGATAATATTTTAGATATTTATTGGTTATATTTATTATATAATGTCTTAGATACAGAGGAAACAATATTTGTATATTGCTTCCTCTGCATCATATGCCAAGAGAGATTAGAAATCGAGGTAATCCTCAATAGAGATATATGATCTTGCTTAAAAATCAGTGTCATCGAAAATAAGCATAGGAGCAGAAGAATCCTTTTTGCGAGATATGAGACAGGACTGAGTCTTTTAGAAGGATTGAAATCAACTAAGTTATCTTTGCTCCACTGGAGAATTACCTGCAGATCAGCATTTAAGGAATTGGCAGTGGATACTCGAGAAGTTGAAGCTGTTTGAGCAGGGCAGGGTTTCTCAAACTGGGATGTGGAAAGCAATGTGTTTTCATCAGCAAAACTATGGATATGATTTCCGGTTAGTGGATGAATAATTTTAGATATTTACTTAACATGATATACTGTAAGATAGTAAAGTAATTATAAGGAATTGTGGGAGATGTGGTTTCTTTCTTTGGCAGTTCTTTATTTTTTATTTAATTTTATTTTACTTTACTGTTTATTATTAGTTAAATTCTGTAGTTTACAATAATAATACACCTATGTAAATCTAAGATGCCATTACAGAATTTTTAGTGTGAACCCCTGGGGGTTCACGAACCACTGGTTGGGAACTGCTGGTATAATGTGTGCAAAAATTAGTGCTTCTTAGAAAAAGTTTCTCAAAAATTAGTTTACTTTCAGATGCTTTATCTGAAAATTTTGTACAGATATCCTTGTGTTCATATCTGTCCTATTTTTTTTTAATTTAAAATGTTGCAGAAATGCAGCACTTTCAGCTGCATGATAAAATAAAACCATCAAATGATTATGATGCTTTAGTTAGGGTACAGTCAGACAGAGAGAAGCAATGCTAAAATTTGGCATTTTAACAACCTCTTTTAAGTAAACTCTTAAACAGGAAACTTTGTGAAGCAAGTGAAACTGCAAATGAAAACTAAAATAGAAAAATAATTACAGAGTACTCCCATCAGAAGAGGAATTATATATGAAAAAAGTAAAGTAGGTTAAAAATTAGCTGGGTGAAGATTTTATTCCAACAGATTGGTGGCTCAGCATGTGGAAGGAAAGGCACACACTACGTATAAAAAAAAAAAAAAATGTGTAGAGAAAAAAGACTCGCACACCGGCAGCAAAAATTTTGATGGAAAATGTTTTGCCTAGTTCATTAAATAAATTTATCCTGATGCTATTTTTGATCCTTATGAAACCAGTGCTTATTTTAAAGCAATACCAACAATACCAGAGCATTATTATATCCTACATTTCATCAGTAAAAGAAAGGAAAGAGAAATGGTAACTTTGATTCTCACATGCAATATGATAGCTACAGCAAAAAAAAAAAAAAAAAAAACTAGCTAGCTTGTGAGTGGAAAAAGTAAAATGCAATGCTGTTTGGCAAAGTGTCAAAAATCTATCTGTTGAATATAAAAACATAAACACATGGATGAATTCACTCAGAATTATAAATTTCCTCAAAGAATGGAATAAAGAACTTTCCAAAAAATACAAAGTACAATAAAAAGGAGTAAAAAAAAATAAAATAGTGCACATATTAAATAACTGCAGGGCTCTCACCCTTGTTTCAGTTAGAAAAGGAAGCTTTCTTTTTTTCCAGTTAACACAATTACAATTTCAAAAATAATAATCTAAGAAAATTAGATTATTAGAAGCCCAGCATGAGCTTTGCATTAATAAAAATTTCAAATGCAATTTGAAATTCTAGAATAAAATGGTAATGTGGCATCCACATGTTTCTTCACAGGATTTTGAAACAAAAACAAGACATCTCTTCTAAAAATAAGCAATTTATATCATTGGATTCCAAATAAATTAATTTTGGATAAATTAAATAAAAATATATTTCTGTATGCGTAAGAAAAATTCATGATGTATTTCTGAATTGCACGTATGATAAGTACAATTTTTTTTTTAAACTTCTGTACATTTTATCTGCCATTTAAAAGTACCAGTCACTTTTAAGTGGCAGTTTTCTGTATATCTGGTAAGTCGTTTATCAAAGAATGATAAACGACTTACCAGATATACAGAACCCAAAATGGTCACATTAAGCAGAACTTGCTGTGTGTGAATATATTTATATATTAATTTATGTATACAGAGTGATTCAGGAGGAATAGTAAATATTTTGGGGTTATAGTATCAATTATTCTGCGTAAAAAAGTTCATATAAACATGTGTCCAATTCTCAATGGATATGGAGATACAGCTGTTTGAAACTGGTATGCACAAAGCCATTATGAGAGGTATTAAAGAATGATAAATGACTTATTGTTTATATTTATTGAATTTTTGAATGAGACAAAACAAATAATTGACAATTTTTTTTACAGTTCACAATAAATGATTGAAAATCCCACTGCCAACCTCAATGCACTTTGCAATTCTTGTGATAATATGACGCATTGTTCTTCTGAAGTCATTTTGGCTTTCCAAAAGCCAAGACGACGGGCAGCAGTATCCAAAATGTCAGTGAGCAATTTGTTTCTTGTACTCATCTTTTCTTTGTATACTGCACTTTTAATCCATCCCCACAAACAAAAATCTAATGGAGTGAGGTCTGGAGACTTTGGTGACCAATGAACAAGACCACCACAGCCAATCCATCATTCGGGGACAGTTCAATTTAGATATTATATCACCAGACAGGTATAACGTGCAAGAGCTCCGTCATTCTGAAAGTACATACCAATTCTTGTAGCCAAAGGAACATCCTCCAATAGTAGTGGAAGTTCGTTTTGCAGAAATTCTAGGTAAATGGGCTCTGTAAGACAATTTTGTAATACAACAGGCCCAATCAACTGATTGTTGATGATACCGCACCACACATTCACAGAGAATGTGATGATGAAAATTTGTTTCTACAGTGGCATGTGAATTTTTGTCTGACCATCCATGAGTTAAGGGTGTTGTTAATACCATCAAGGGTGAAAGTAGCTTCATCACTGAACAATATTAATGGAATTAATCAGCGATTAGCATTTACCCACTGACAAAACTGGTGAAATGGATACAAGCTGTGCTCGTGTAATGTTTGCCATACCCTTGTCTGTGGACCACAGATACGAGCAGAAATTCTTCGTGTGCTAATAATAGGACTAGGTTCTACTGACTGAAGAATGTGTTCTACTTCATTGATTCACATTTTGTTCATTTGCACATTCAGAAGACATATGAGCACTGGGAACTGTACCAGTCACATGCAGTTTGGTATAAACACTAGTAAACGCTCTTGAATTTGGTATTCTGCAGTTAGGAAACTGTAGATGGTATTCTCTACAAGCAACAGTAGCACTTCCACCACAAAAACTGTTCCAACACTACAAAAACACCCTATAGGCATATTCAGCATGTGTGAAAATGTGCGGCATTCTTAACAACACTTCTAACACCAAACAGCATCAGGTTATAACTGCTTCTTGGTCACATCTGATTGGGAGCTATGCACACCAGTTTCAAACAGCTGTATCTCCGTATGCATTGAGAATTGGACACATGTTTATATGAACTTTTTTCTCAGAATAATCAATACTATAACCTCCCAAAATATTTACTATTCCTCCTGAATCAGCCTGTATATAATAAAGTCATGTTTATTTTTGAATTGCATGTATGATGAGTACAATTTTTTTTTAAACTTCTATATATTGTTATCTGCCACTTGATACTATCAGTCACATCTATCAATTATTTTGTCCTTTCTCCTACACTAATCCAATATTGTATACAACAACTTTCAATGTTAATGTTTTCAGAACTTGTAGAAATTGAATTTCTGAGTTCACAACAGCAGCAAGAAGCTCACCCACGATAGTAGGCTTTTAAGGCTCAAATAACCTTGATCTGTGGGCGAATTAGTGAAGTTGTGTTCCTTGCCAGAAATGCAACTCTGTTCTTGCTATCAGGATATCAGTTGAAATATCTTGCTATCAGGATGTCAGTTGTTTCAGGATATCAGTTGAAAGATGAGCTGGGCAGTGTTCCAACAATAACAGAGCCCTTTCTTCAATTTTTTGGAAAGCAAGTGGTGTCTTACCAATGGTACAAACTCACTTTAAAACCAAAGGAAAAAATATCACTCCTCATCCAAGTGATGGAGCTATTTTTATAAATCACAGGAAGAGATTTCTTGTTGACATGCTTAAAAAAACAAGGACTTCAACTTTTACTAATGCACAATGGCTTTAGCTAGTGATTTCCAGTCTTATTTGTGCACAGTAACACAGTAATTCGCTGTTTGTTAGTTTTCATGCCTGCCTTTTTAATATCTAGTGACTTGTCAGGGAAAAGTTTATAGTACAGTGCTGTTTCATCACAGTTGCACAATTTGCAACTACTCATCTGTGAATTTGCAACCTTGAATCATATTACACAGCAATTCAGGAAAAGCTTCTGCTCCTTTAATATCACCAAATTAGATTCACCTACAAGGCTAACGTGGGATATCCCATGACAAGTCTTCCATCTTCAAAGCCACCCTTCAGAAGCTTTAAACGTGCCATCATTTCCACCAAGTAGCTTATGAAATTTAAGAGCCTATGCTTTTAAATGATCCCATTTATCGATACTCCTTCACTACGCTTCTGTAGTGAAGCGTAGTGAAGGAGTAGTGTCTACAAATGAATGCAATTTTTCTTCCTCTTTGATATAACCGGAGGTCGTTCCTTCTGGAATCGCGAAATATATTGCATTTTGTTTCGCCATTCTTAACTCTTCTGATAATTTTTTATTTTGGTGGCCATTAACTTCAGTCCTACTGATTTACTAATTTTGCTGTATATTTATTTCTGATGCCCTAGAATTTACCACATTTTGAGAAAACTAAATCAAAACCAAACTATACAGCCTATCATAGTGCTGAAGTGAAGTTAAGTGATTTCTCCATAAATCACTTGTCACTTGATGTATATTTTTGTCTAGTTTAGCCCTTAGCAGTTTTTTGCTATCCTAAGTGCAATTTCTTGTGCATTATATATAATATGCCTTAATTTTTGCCAATGGCCATGGAAAGCTGACCATGGCTCAGGATAGAAAAAGGTGGAAGTTTGGGAGAGACCTTTACCCAGCAGTGGGTCAGCAATGGCTAAAAAGAAGTAAAACCTATACAACTTATACACTACTATGCAGAGAAGTCCTGCTGGTCAGTTGTCCATGGCATAGTTAGCAAAAATTAAGGCATATTCCCGACATAGACATTGGCTCTGGTCAACCTATTTTCTACCATAATCATCCTATTAGAGAATTAGGAGAGAGTGATTTTCCTTTATCCCATAAATTCATTTGATGTTTTGAAAAAATGAGTCATCCACACTTTCAATAAATTTCATCTGTCTCTGTTTACATGGTAACTATAAGTGGTCCCTAATTTCAGCTTTGTTTAAACTGCTGTGCAAGTAACCTTACAGTGTCTAAGAGGAATTCCTTGAGTGTAGTGTGAAAAAGTGGAAGTGCTTAATAGTGTAGATAGTGGCATTAAAAAAAAAAGAAATTGCTTTAAAATTTGATGTCCCTGCCAGTAGTGTGTCAACCATTCTGAAAAACCCTGTTTCAATTCTCAAACTGTTTGAGGAAATGGGACCCAGTTGAAAGTGTGCAAAATTATGCCTTTGGGAAGATGTAGATGAAGCAAATTTTAAGTGAATGAAGTTGATTCAAGACCAAAACATGCCGATATCAGGGCTATTAATAAAAGAAAAGGCTATGGAGTACGCATCTTTTCTGGGGCACAAAACAGTCCAAGCCAGTTCTGGTTGGCTGGACAAATTTAAAGAGCGTCATGGCTTACTCGAAAAAGTTATTTCTGATGAAAGTGGAGTTGCAATCGAAGAAGCCTATACCCATTGGAAAGAAACAGCTTTGAAAAAAATTATGGAGGACTACGAGTCCAAAGACATATTCAACGTTGATGAAACTTCTATTTTTTAAATGTTTGCCGAACAAGACACTGACTTTTAAAGGTGATAAATGTTTAGATGGTAAAAATAGTAAGGAGAGAATTACACTCTTGGTTGCAAATATGGCTGGTAATGAAAAACTGAAGCTAGGCAAAAGTAAATAACCCCGATGTTGCAAAGGAATAGAGTCTTTAGAGTTGGACTACAAATACAACAAAAAACCTTGAATGACAAGTGGAATTTTTGAGCAGTGGATTTTAAATTGATAGAAAGATGACAAAGGAAAAGAGAAAAATCATATTGACTGTTAGTTGATAACTGCCCTGCCCGCCTTCACTCGGTAATTTTAAAACTTACAAGTGTGACGTTTGTTTTCTTCCTTCTGAATAATTCGTCTTAACTGCAGCCATTGGACCAAGCATTATCAAGAATTTGAAAATGCACTATCGAAGGCACATACTGAAATATTTTTATACTGAGAATAGAAACCAACCAACCTATAAATTCAATTATAGATTTGTGGATGTGCATATCAGAGTTGGCGAAAGTGTGGAGTCAAGGCGTGACAAAAACAACGATTAACAATTGTTTCGCAAAAGCAAGTTTTGATAAAATGCTAATTAACAGAGATGAGAGGGATGAACTACTAGAAGACATTGAGCAATCTTGGGAAAAGTACCAAGCGAGGTTTGATCAGTGGAGATACTGTTCTTGATGAATTTTTAGGAGTTGATAATGATGTAATAGTAGCTGAATATCCAAGCGACTCCAACATTTTGGAGCGTATTTAAAGAACTAGTGACAATATCGATGATGAGTTGGATGAAAATGAAGGCAACATTAAACCTTCCAAACAAATGTTGGCAGCATTTGAAACTTTGCATTGAGGCCTTAAATGGGAAGAAAATGTAACAGAAAATATATCTGAGTGTTTAAAGTTTAAACAAATGCGAACATTTTTTATGAACGGTGTACAGTAGAATCCAGCATGCAACAAAAAATAACCAAATATTTTACGGCATAATTCTTAAAAGTGTACTAATAAATTGTGGACATCACGTAAGTAGTCATTTCTTAATATGTATGTATTAATAAATTGTTTTAAAATGTTAGAAAATTTATTCATTCCCACTTCTTTCCCATCTTTTACTATATTTCTGAATTTACAGTATTTTTAATTGTTGTAAAGGTCATATTTCTTTATAATGAAATTTTTTCAAGGGAACGATTGATTTCGTTATATAGAGGTCTGACTGTTTCTAATATGAAATTTTTTCCTGTTTCTAATATGAAAATGTGCATTCTTTGAACATGCTACTTTTTTTCATAATTAGGTTTTGGGGAAAATGATCATACCTGTGGTATATCCAAAACCGCAATATGAAAAAGCATATTATAACAAGGTTGCACTGTACTTAATTTTTAAATAATTAATGAATATTGAATTTAATATTCTTTAATTATTTTCTAATTTCAGGTATAATCCATAATTCCATCACCATACTGTACTTTCTTATTTCAGGTCTAATCCATAATTCCATCACCATACTGTACTTATGCCACATCCTATATCTGTTATACTATTCCACATGTCTTTTGTTTAGTATGAAATTTTCAGTAAGTTCTTACAACTTTCATACGTGCAAAAGACAGTTTGTCTGTCTTTTGCACGAATTTGTCAACTAAGAATTCTTTGTTTGCTTGTTTGACAAGCAAAGAATTATCCTTTGTTGGTTTATCATCATAACCACTCATCTGATATTCACATCTGTAATCAAAGCCATTGTTTGAACATCCATTCTATTGAGTTATCTAATATTTTATAAAACTAATATTATACTAAATCCCCATTATATTTAACTGTATAAGGGAATTAGAAGTCTTTCAGTTACCTGATATTTAATAATCTTATTTTTCCTACTTCTCTTGTATTTCTCTAGAATTTATAAAATATTATTCATATCTTAGAAAAGAAATGGTAAAAAATGATAATAAGCCAGGTGTGTATACAGTAATGTAATATATTTTTAATCATTCAAATTAATATGTTCCTTTTCAAAGTATCCACTGTTGAATGGAATACAATTCAAGGTGGTTATCCCACTGCTTGACCCATGGCTGATACACATAGTCCAAACCATTCTTTGACAACACATGTAATTTCACTTCATGACCTTTATGTATATATCAATCGATGTAAATTGTCTGCCTCTGAGATCTTTAAGTTTCGGACAGAATCAAAAGTTGGATGCAAAAGGATGCGATGCAATTCACACCCTGATAGAATTGCATTACTTGGATAAAATGCAGACGGAATTTAACTCTATTTGATTTTCCTTTGAAAACAGAAACACAGTGCAATACATATGGGTACACATTATTGTAATGAAGGTGAAATATTACAGCACTGTATTGAAAGTATCAGTGCTTTTGAATGGCTGCTTTATTGTTTGGTAGGGGAATTTTAGTGAAATCCTCATGATTCATCAACAGTAATATCACTGTGAAGAAATGCATTGCCAAATTCTTGAAAATACCTTTAAGTTCCTGACACAGTTGACCCAATACTCCACTTTGCCAGACATTAATAACCTGGGAGACATTAACAACCATTAACACACCTTTCATTCCAAATTCAGTTTGCAAAATAGTGGTCTTACATTACCCATTGAAACTGACTTACTGACAAATTTGTGAAGCTGTGCAATGGCTTTCATAAATAACAGTGGCAGTGTGCTCAAACTTTTAAGGAGGTTGAAGATGTTCATTCAATGCTCATACACTACAGATTTCCTGCATTGGCATAAAATATTTTTTTAATGTTTCATGCCAAGTGAGAACACTAAAAATTGTCATGCTTTCCTCCCAAACACTAAAAAGTGCCATGCTTTCCTCCCATAGATGTCTTGCATTATACAGAATGTTTCTGTAGCAACCTTCCTCAAGTAAACAAAAAACTGTTCACAATACTTTTCAATATGTGATTCCATTTACATGTGCAGATACAGTTTAACAGATTTGCACTTTCGATATTCATTCACAATTGACAATAGATGATGCTGCATCGTAAAACAATCCCATGCTGCCAGTATACTATCTTCGCAGTGTTGCCATTTCTCTCCCCTAAAAATATGCATTTCTGTTCATCTTATTACTTTTTTGAAGAGCCCTCAAAGCTTGATTATTGTGTTATGAGATAAGTGATGCATATGAATATTCAAAATTCTTGCCTCAATGAACAGCTCTAAAATAAATTTAAATTTTATTATAACAATTTTTATTCAGAAAATTTCATGAAAATTGCAATGAAGAGTTTTTAAAAACTTTAGAAAAATAGATAATATAAGTTAATTAATTAAAGTAAATGAAAGCCCAACTGAAGAAGGGAATTAGTATTACTATAGAATACCTACCTCATCCAGGATAGCAACTGCTGAATGTTCTGGAAGTAATCTTAGCCCAGCAGTAGCTTTAAGCACAACTGGTGTTAAATGCCTCTTATGATGAGGAACTATACTGATGGCCTTATCTAACATATTGCCCAAACTTTTTGCTGCCTAAGAGATAACAAACAAAGAATGAAATTAAACTCTCAAGTGTTACACCAAATACACAATAGCTAAACATTCAAATCTTAAATGAGTTTAATCGTTATCATGTGGCCATTTTGAAAACATGCTAACAATATGATACCAAAATTAAACTAACAGTTGGTATCATTACTAAAATGTAATGTTAAATGCACACTTAGCATTACTTTTACACAATTAAGTTTAACCCTCTAATAGGCACCCTGGTATACTGATACACCAAAAAAAGAAAAACTTAAAAATTGAATTATCTGTTAGAAGTATGTCAATCTGGATTTTTGAATTTCTTCATGGTACTGTTTTTGTGAATAAAGTGTATCACATATTAGCACCTGTGTTAATTTTCTGTATAGCTTTGGTTCTGGGTTTGTTTTTCATTCACAAGGTGAAAAAGCAAAGTGAAGTAGACATGAAATAATTTTGTTTTTGGATAACAAATCTGATATTATTACAAATATTATCTATTCTTATCATCCAATGATGTATAAGAATAAAATTATAAAGTGTGCCTGTTTCAACTACTACTGGTTTTTCAAAGCAGGTTTTTTTTTTTTTTTTTTTGCTGTACCTACTAGAAGAAAATTATTTTACAAAAGCAACTGTACATGATTTTCATCAGAGCTAACAACACAATCCACAGGCACCAACTACAGGCTATACAAAAAAGATCTTAGCAGTACAAGTAAATTAGTATTGCTTGATCTTCAAGAGTAAAGATGAAAGGTGTAGCAGAAGAAATATAGGAACTATATTTAAAATACAGAACTAACATTGCAGTGAAAAAAAATTTTATATAGAAGGCAGATACTATAGAAGAAAACATCTCCCTGTGTGGATAATTCACAGCAGTTATCAAAAAATAATTAGATGTGGTTAGAAACCAATTTGAAATAAAATTAATATTTTATTTAAAAAAACAGTTAACAACAGAGAGAGGGGAAAAGAGTTGATCATATCCATCTAAGGCCTGAATGAGTCTCCAAAATACCAGAATGATAGCAACATCACCTGAGAATCACCACAGTTCCTTCTTGGTGACCAACTATAGTAGGGAGGGAGGGTCCCTGT
This sequence comes from Mastigoproctus giganteus, assembly GCF_048544385.1. Classification (NCBI taxonomy): domain Eukaryota; kingdom Metazoa; phylum Arthropoda; class Arachnida; order Uropygi; family Thelyphonidae; genus Mastigoproctus; species Mastigoproctus giganteus. The sequence continues at coordinate 212,852,745 of NC_143577.1, read as the reverse complement.
TAAATATACAATGTCTACACAAAAACTGATTAAAGCTACAAATTATAACTGGGGGAAGGCTGCCTGCCTAATTAAAAGCACTAACAGCTGCTCAAAGCAGAATGACTTACCCTGAATGATTGGTTCAAGCATCCATCAAAATTCTTGAGTTCAGAGGCTGTTGACTGTGTCTGTCTTCAAATTCTTTACTTTTTAAATCTGCCCCCCAACCTTCCCTCTTACTTTGGACATTGCACCTGTCCATAGTATTTTCGTGAAGAGTTTATAGCCATTAAGGGATAATTCTATCTTATTTTAATTAGACATTCAGACAATTATATACTCTAACTTCCAAGTTTTCAAGTGAAAGAAAGAAATTTGTCCATTAAGTGGTTTGCACTTAATAGCTGCTCAAATCAGGACAAGTGGTGAATTATTTGCAATTTCTTAAGAAGTGAGATATTTCTTTGCTCCAAAGCATATTTTTAACTCAGCTGCTTAAGGAAATGGGGCAGTATCAGTGAACTAAACCATATATCATGAAACCTGAGACCCAAATATCTGAAGCAAATGCTCACTGTCCTCCTCCTCCAGTTCAACACTTCAAAAATTACAAACATGGATAGATAAGGATGCATTTCAAGACCCTGTTTCAAATGATTGTTTTGGATGTTGGTGCATTTAATACTCTGATCATAATGTGCCAGTTCATGTGGCTCAATGTAGTACATGTACATGTGCATATGTGTTCAGGAAGCCAATCTGCATGTTGTGCAAGCTAAAATAAAACCAAGAATAGTGCTCATGTGGGTGGAAGCTACTATCACTGCCTGATATCAGTCTTCAAAATTTGAACTCCCAATGTGGTTTTTAATATAATTTTACGATGTTATGTTGTTGTTGTTTGGTTTTTAGGAGCATTAGCAACTAAGGCCATATTGCTCCGGGGATATGTGGTGGTCATTCCCTGACCTTTCCGCATCCTCCGTATTTGGTGGGTACAGGCTCGAATCCTGGTCTAATCAAGAAACGTGTGCTACGCACTGCTGCTCCTGCCCACCTGGCTAAGGAGGCGCCATAATTTTAAGATGTATTAATGAACATGAATACCACATATTAGAGTGAAATTCTATATTAAAGGTGATATACCACTTTTGAAAGGTAGGAAACCTCTGATTTACACAATATACAAATTTCATCATTATATTATAATTAAGTATATTTATAGTAGTATATACTGAATGGCCACTTTATTAGGTAAATCTATCCTTTTCATGAAATGGAGCATTCCTTCAATAACAGAATCATATACTTATACCATGCAATATAAAGAAAATGGCAATACATAGGCTGCAATGTGTGCAATTCAGTGCGAAAAATGAAAGATGACTCGGAACATGAGTCATCTTTGCACCAGATGCGTTGGTATGAATATCTTGGAAATTGCAACACCTGTTGGGGGGTTTCACAACATGACTGTGTCTCAGATGCATCAAGACCTGTCTAATAATCAAATAATACCTAGACAACAGTGATCCTGTGGTCAGAAATAGCTCACTGATGCAAGAAGCAAACAAAAGCTGACAAGACATGTACAGAGTAACAGAATGGTTACAGAGAGTCAAATAACTATGCAGTGGTAACCAAAGAGCAATTACAGAATACATGTTGTATTAACATGATGAAACCAAGTTCCATTACAGTGAACTCATTAATGTCAACACTGGACAATGGAAGATTGAAAAACATTGCCTTGTTTGATGAATCCTGGTTCCTGCTGTTTTATACTAATGGAGGAACAGAATATAACAAACACAGCATGAGTTCATGGACCCATCCTGCTAGGTGTCAACAATGCAGGCTCGTGGTAGTGAAATAGTGTGGGAAATGTTTTGTTTTTGTAGTGCACATTGGAGCAACGCGTTATCTGGAAATTGTTTCCAACCAACCAAGTGCATCCCTTCGTGGCTGCAGTGTATCCATCTGTGAATGGATTCTTCAAACAGGATAATGCAACATGTCACAAGGCAAGAACTGTAAAGATCTGATTCCAGGAATATGAGAGTGATTTCAGCTTAATACGGTGGCCTTGAGTCACCAGATCTCAATCCAACAATTGGGCATTTGTGGGAAGAGATAAACCGAGCCCTTCAGAGTAAAGATCTGCAACTATTCAGTTTGCAACAACTGTGGGAAGCAACTGAATCAACATGGACCAGTATCCCTGTGGTGTGCTTTTGATATGTCATTGAGTCCATGCAATGACAGATCCAGGCTCTTCTGAAGGCTGAAGCAGAACATACTCACTATTAAGTAGGCGTACATAATAAAGTGGCTACTCAGGTTACAACTGTTATGCAAAAAAAGTTTCAATAATTTCAAATTTATCAGATTGCTTTGGTTCAGGGATAATATATAATGACATAAGTATGCACACTGCTAGATCAAGCCTATATGCTGTCACAGAAAATTGCTTAACCTGTTGTTAACCGTTGTACTAGTATCGCAGCTACACAATGAAATAATGAAGATGAAAACTCTCTCATGCTGCAGTAGCTCTATATAGTATAAACAGAAAATGTATTTATTTAAATAGTAAAAGATTTCAAATGGATTGCAAAAATAAACTTACTTTATATGGCTTCTCTGAATAACTGGAAAGGCCAGGAGTAACTTGTTGAAAGTATTCATCAGCCAAAATTAAATAACCAGCTAAAAAAGAAACATACTTTTAAATTATTAAACCTAACATTTGCACACACCCTTACTGGATCAGCAAAAATTTTATAAGTTTTAGAATAAAAAAAATAAATAAAATATTTTTATGTATTAAAAGGCCTCAACAAATACACTGAAAAATAAAAACAGAGTTCAAACAACGAATATAATTTAACTTTGTTGGGTTCATGATTTAAATGTTGTTGTTGTTGTTTGGTTTTTAGAAGCATTAGCAACTAAGGCCATATTGCTCCAGGGATATGCGGTGGTTATTCCCTAACCTTTCCGCATTCTCCATATTTGGTGGGCACGGGCTCGAACCCCGGTCTAATCAAGAAGTGTGTCCTACGCACTGCTGCTGCTCCGGCCCACCTGGCTACGGAGGCGCCATGATTTAAATGTAATCAACCAACTAGAGGCTGAACATTGATACAAAGAATAATAAAATTTATTTTTCTTCTTCACTCATGTCATACACTCATTCTGATTTGTCATTAATAACTTCCTCAACAAATGCAAATTCAGGTCATTAAATACTTGACCACGTCACAGAGGCAACCCATTCATGAACTATAGCTGCAAAAGACAACATAGTGATTATCATAGCAAAGCATCTGAAAATGCCATTTCAGGTGAATTTGTCTCACTTGGAAAAAGATCCTTTGGAAAACAAGATGCTGGGCAATGCATCACCAAGTTGTATCATGCCTTGGTGTATCCCAAAGAGTCAACAGATTGTACAATTGGTTCCAAGAAACCCAAACCATTTGTGGACATCCGCGTCAGAGCTGTAAACAATCAACAATGCAGGGGCTCACTCTCTATCTCTCTCTCTGTCTGTTCTTGCTTGTTGCAATTAATGCTTGAGCACTGCCACCGTAGCCGAGTGGGCAGGAGCGGGAGTGCAGTAGCACACGCTCTTTGAGTAGACCGGGGTTCAAGCCCCTGACTGCTGAATACGGTCGATCTGCCAACCCGCACTGGACCAGCGTGGCAGATTATGGTCCATTTCCCTCAGCATGAATTGTTGAGGAGGCTTCCACCCTGCAGTGGGTTGATAATGGCTGCACTTTACTTTTTTTTTTTCACTGCCAGATGCTCACATACATTGCAGCAGCTAGAGGGAGATAGGTGCCAACCCAAAAATTCCAAAATCATCTGCACGTGGACATTATGAGAGAAAAGTTTGTGTGTGTGTTCCATGCCTGACGATCGAAGCATAGGACCAAAGGGGCACTCAAACATCATAATTGGACTGACGATGAATGAAATGTGTACTCTTCACAGATGAGTCCAGATACAGCCTGCAGTCAGATTCTTTTTGGTCCTAATGTGGCACGAAACAGGAACCTTGAAAGTTAAGTTTGGAGGTGACCTGACTGCATGCATACATAGAGATGAGATCATGTGACCCATGGTTATTCTCTATGCTAGTACTGTAGGCAAAGAGTGCATCCTGATGGATGATAACACTCCACTCCACAGGGATATGCTCGGAGATGAGTGTTTCATCTGTATGTATTCATCTGCCTTTTTTCACTTACCCAATCCCAAGCACATCTGGGTCACCCTAGGAAAACATATTGCAATTCATCCTGACTGTCCAGCTAAACTTAATCAGCTGGAAACAGCACTTACACAAGAATGGTAACCAATTTTGCGACAACTCATCAATACCTTGATTTTATTGAAACACTGCCAATGCAAAACATATGTAGTGGTTGCTAGAGACTATATTAAAATTACTGTGTGTACATGTCCACAATAGTAACAAAAATCAGCATGTGTACCCTGTATGCACGAAAGATGTTTTATGTGAAAACATCCTTGGCTTGGGAGAGGTTAAAGGGGTTTAGTATGAAAAGAATCCAAACACATTTAAAATTATAGCATAGCAAACCGACGAGCCTTCGTTCTAGCAAGTCAACCCACAGCAGGTGATCATGAAAATTTAAACAAAATATGTTTGATACAATGTCTCTCTCTCTCTCTCTCTTTTTTTTGACAGTTTCATGAATTTGAGGTTGCAATACATGTTCAATAGGTAATAGGTAATTTACTTACAATGGGTTTGTGACAGCTAAAATATGATACATACACTTGAGATTGTAAATACAGGAATCCCTTGATTAGTGTGGGTTCGATTAGCACGAGACTCGAATTAACGTGGTTTATATTTAGCTACCAATTTTTGATTAGTGTGGCATTTTGGCTTGGCCCAAAGAAACCGAAGCTGATGATGCTACAAAAGTCAGTACTAAGCTACGAATGTAAATACACAGCTAAAGTATGCATAACATTAGAGAACATTATAGAAACACATCACTTGTTTTCTTAGTGAGTGCACAGCTCTGTTCACAAAGGGGAGTTACTGTTTATTTCGCGTCGCATCATACCTTCTCCATCAAGAAATAAACAAAAACAAAAAGGAAATGGATTATTTCAAACGTGTATTATTACAACAATTGAAATATTTTCTAACATTATGCACTCTGAAGGACAACACCGGCTGCATCGCATTTATTATGTACATGCAGATCAGTTGCTTTCAGTTGTTCTTGCGTTGCGTGTTAATGTGCAGACTCCCGTGCATCTCCCGCCATTAATTACTGTTCATACTAATCAATTTCATTAATTTCTATTAAATTTTTTATATATTACATAATTATTAACTATGGATAAAAGGAAAAGTGTATCTGCTAGTGCCTCTGATAAAAAGAAAAGTGATAACGTTAGATGAAAAAATTGAAGTCATAAAAAGATTTATGGTGATAGTAAAATACAAATTTCTCATCATCTTGGAATGCCTGAATCAACGGTTCAGACGATTTTAAGTAAAGCCAGTGCATATAAGGAAAAAGGTAAGCTTGCTTCGTCAGCACGCACAAAAACCACAAGAAATAGAAGTTTTACGATGATTGAGATGGAACGTCTTTTAACCATTTGGATAGAAAACTGCAATCAAAAAAGAATTCCAATCTGCACAATGACCATAAAAACAAAAGCCTTGAGTATTTTTGCAATGTTAAAGGAAAAGTCAACAATAGAAAACTTGGGTAGAGCTGTAACTGAAGAAAATGTTCAAGCAAGTTCTTCAAAAGAAAAAGTGATTGAAGCGGAAACGGAAGAAAATTTCACTACCAGTAAAGGCTGGTTTGAACGTTTTAAGAAAAGAACAGGACTGCATAATGTTGCATTGACTGGAGAAGCGGCAAGTGCAGATAAAGATGCAGCCATGAAATACCCTCAAATTTTAAAGAAAATTGTTGATGATGGCGGCTACGCAGATCAACAAATATTTAATGTTGATGAAACAGGTCTTTTTTGGAAACAAACGCCAAAAAAACCTTTCTAGAAAAAAAAAAAAGAAAAGGCTCAACCAGGCAATTTGAAATTAAAACCCATGGTTATCTATAGAAATGAAACTCCCAGGTCTTTCGGTAAAGGTTTTAATAAAGCAAGCCTACCTGTTGTTTGGTGCTCTAATAGAAAAGCTTGGGTCACGAAAGCTTTATTTGAAGAGTGGTTCACTAGCTATTTTTGTCCGAAAGTTAAGGTCTACTGTGAAGAAAATAATCTTGCATTCAAAATTTTATTAATTTTAGACAATGCCCCAGGCCAACCCACCAGCACTTTCTGATTTGTGTGAAAACATAAGTTATTTTTTTACCTCCAGATACGACAAGTCTTTTACAGCCTATAGATCGAGGCATAATCGCTACTTTTAAGGCCTATTATTTACGCAGATCATTTGCGCAAGCAATTGAAGCAACAACTGGAGATGGTGCAGTTTCTTTAGTTGAACCTTGGAGAAATTACATCAGGAAAGCAATAGACAATATTCACGAGTCATGGTCTGAAGTAATATCCAGCAATATGAGAGCATATTTTGCCACATTGCACAAATGATTTTTGTAGTTTCATTCGTGTCAACACTGTTATTGATGAAATAGCAAATATTGGAAGAGATCTAGGCTTTGATGAAATCGACAACAGTGATGTTCACAAATTTCTGGAATCACATTCAGAACAATTAAGTGATTCTGACCTCCTTAATATTGATGAACGAGCATATGACGAGGTGGAAATTTGCGAGGAAGGAAATGTTCAAGAAAAGAAGTTGACATTAAAAGAACTTGAAAGAATATTTGAATTGGAAAATCATGGATGCAGACCCAGATATCGGGCACAGTATGCAAATTTGCAAGAACATTGAAAAAGAAGTGTATCCATACAAACGAATTTATGAAGAAAGGTAGAAAGAAAAGTCTGTGCAAATCAGCCTTTTGAAATATTTTACAAAGAAATAAAGTCAGTTATAATTTTTGCAGTACAGTAATCAAAAAACTTTTGATTACTGTACTGTAAATATTTATAATTATCCTTTGCTTTTATACTGCTGTACATTAAATTGGTATAAAAAAACATATTTTTAAAAATATTGATTGGTATATTATAGGTCTTGGAATGAATCAGGCTATTTTGTATTGATTATTAACTTTGATTAGTGCAATTTCGCATAGCGTGCCATTTTCGCGGAACCAATTAATCGCGCTAATCAAGGAATTCATGTAGTGTAAATGTCTTTGAAATACAGCATCAATTATAGTTCCATGATTAGTAGTCGATACAGATCTAGAAGTATTTAACGTTAATCCAAATTTATTTTCTAAGAAATCGGTCAAAAGTTTGAAATGAGTATCACAAAATTAACGTTGAAATCTCCACTAAGTCTCATTGGTATTAGGTGGCATTTTTTGTGAGAAAATTGTTGTAGCAGTTCAGCTAATTGCGTAAGGAAGTAAAACGAAATGGATGAATTCAATTATGTGTCCGATCTTTTGGTTAGGTGAAATGTAAATGACTACCAATATCATTTGACCATCAGAAAGAAGGCATTCAGCAGATGCCTTCTTTCTGATGTCGCCAAGTCTAACCTCATAGATGTCTCCAACACAGGTCTAACCTCTCAGATTTTCTAACAGTTTGTCAATAAATCACTTCCATACGAGAAGTAACAACATGAGTACGATTTTCTCTCTTATGATAAAATGCTACATCGCCAACTTGTTGATCTTCTCGTTTGAATTAAACAACACAATCGAAGCTAGGTATGCTTGCTTACTTTGTTATTTAACCACGTTTCAGAAAGTAGAAATAAATTGGATTGTTGGGTGGCTGCATCAGTGAGATTGTCACTGTGAGCACGTAAACTTTGACAATTTAATGTTAGAATGGAAAGATCTTGTCATTTACTGATGAACTCGTATAAAGTATCTTGCGGTAAGTAGAGGATTACTTGACAACCTGGTCATTTCAGCTTGAAGTGCAAAAGTGGATGTAGCATTTCTCAGTCCATGATAAAATTTCTTTTTTCCATTTGCAGCAATAATGTAAACATCACTGATATCGGTAACTCGAGATAATGCAACATAAACTATTTGTTTGTGATATTTCTCGTATTCATAAACTATGGAATCGAAAGTACCTTCCTGAGATTTATGGATGGTAATAGCACAAGCCAGTATTAATGCGAAATTATTTCATTTAGCCGAGATCGTTCTGTTGTTATTCAACGAAACACTCGTACTTCTTGTGATCGGTATGGCTTCTAAATCGATTTCTCACGCCATAGCAAACCAACGAGCCATCATTCTAGCAAGTAGACCCACAGCAGGTGATACTGGAAATTTCAACAAAAAACGTTTGATACAATTAGTCTTTTTGTCGTATTCAATATATGCCATTTTCCTAAAGTTCCGTTAGCCAGACCATCAGACACGTCAATATTAGTGGTTATCAAGTATGGTTTGCCAATAAGTAAAAGAAGTTCACACAGTAATCCACAGGACAGATCTAATACTGCCATTTTATGTAGTTTTTGTCGCATATGAGCCTCACATTCTGCACCTGACAAATATGTCTTGAGCAATTAACACAATAGTGTCCGAAGACGAATTTAACACAGAATTGTTATAATCATTCACAGATTTATTTTTCAAATATAAATGAACACCGTCAGAACACAAATTGCCAGCTTCTTTGTTCACACGTCTCAATTTGATAAGTTTCTGTTCGTCGTTGTTAATTGAACACAGTTTCCGATTTTAGTCAACACTCTCAAGAATTCTGAATTCAACTGTCTCATTATTTCATTGAATTCATAATATTTTTTACATTTGATATGAATGTTAACACAATGATTGTCATCTATTCTCCGAGGCAGATAATTAACCATTGAATTAACATTTACAGTGGCGGACAAAAATACTGCATCACCTTAAAAAAAGTAATATCTGTAGTGAAATGTATAAGATATTGTTTGATTACAGTCATTCTGTTTGTTGCAAAGCAAAGGTATTGCATCATATAACACTTCTATTGCATCAGACAGTAATAGCAAGGTATGGCATTGGCTGTTTCTATAAATAAGCCATTGAAAGGGTATACACGCTCATTAGTATCCTGTTTTGCAGAGGTGAAGGCATATGTTCAGTTGACACCAAAAAAAAAAAAAAGTGTAGCTGCTGCTCTGTACCAAGAAGGACTTTCTACGCGAGCTATTACTTATAAAATAGGCTGCCACCAGTCAACAGTATCCTGGGTGATCAAATTAAAGAGTGAAACCGGTGATGGGAAGAGAAGACCTTAATCAGACCATAAGAGAGTGGCTACGCCTTCCCAAGACCGATATTTTTTGGGGAACATCCTTTGTAAAAAGGATAGGTGGAACAGGACCAGGGTGTGTCTGCCAGGGGCAAAGGTTGATGACGTTGTAGAGCGGATATCATCTTTCAAGGGCACAAAAGGTGATATAGTTGTACACGTTGGCACTAATGATATTAAGAGTAGGAGACTGGCGGAATTACTCAACAAGTACAGGTCACTGTTGAAAAAAAGCCGTGAAATAGGGTTGAATTTGAAAGTGTCTGCAATTCTGCCCAGACACGATAGGAGGGAGTACATGATGAGAGCCTTGTCGATCAATTCGGCCCTGGAAAGATTGTGCAAGGCTCAAGGGGTAGAATTTTTTTCAGCCTGGACTGTACTTGTTAACAGGAGAGATTGCTTCTACAGGGATGGGATACACTTAAATAGAAAGGGTGCAAGAATATTTGCTGATGCTATCGAGGCAGTGTTAGGTGGGTCGGAAAACTGCTAGTTTGGGGGGATACAAAGACTAATAGTTTAACAGTAACCGCAGGCAGAGGTGAAGGTGATTCTTGCACACCTTCTATTAGAATAAGAAGCGACCTGGAGCGAGGGGTGTTGGGGGTTTCAGGGACGGATGGCAGTCATCATGGAATAGTTGGGTATATGGGATGTGTTAGGGTAACAAGGAATAGGCATAGGAGCATGTATGCTTGCATGTATACCAATGCTAGAAGTATAGTAAATAAATTTGATGAATTTGAAGTGTTGGTCAAGACATCAAAGGCAGATATTGTTGGGATAGCAGAGATATGGTGTCACAAAGATATAAGGAATGCAGAACTGGAATTTGGGGAGTACAATGTGTACAGAAAGGATAGACAGGACAGAAAGGGAGGGGGTGTTATGCTGTTAATTAAGAAAAACATACAATCAAAGGAAGTGCACCCAGTTAATATAGATGAACAGTGTTCTGTTGAGTCAGTTTGGTGTGAGATAAGCACGGCGAAAGGAAAAATAGGAGTAGGAGTGTGTTATAGGCCTATTGACTTGAATGAGTACAATGAACAATTGTACAGAGAAATAGAGTGGGCCAGTAAATCAGAATGTCTTATAATGGGGGATTTTAACTTCCCAGATATTGACTGGAACTTGTGGGTTGGTCACTCACACACTAGTCAGACTTTTGTGGATTTATTGGATGATTGTTTTCTGCAGCAGCATGTTCGAGAGGCAACCAGAGAAAGTAACACTCTTGATCTGGTTATCAGCAGTGATCATTCGTGTATTAAGAATTTGCAGATAAAGGAACCACTAGGTGGCAGTGATCACAGTGTGCTGAAGTGGGATTTACTCAAAGAGGTAACTACCGTCAGGGGTAAAGGAAAGGGTTTTTGCTTCTGCAAAGGGGAGTACAGTGGTCTCAGACAGTTTTTAAATTCTGTACAGTGGGATCAACTGACGATGTTACAAACAGTAAATTCTAAGTGGGAAGCATTCAAAGAATTAATCGTGGAAGCTACTAGACTTTATATACCGATTAAGAAATATCGTTCAAGGTTTAGGCCTAAATGGTTATCAAATGAACTAATGAGACTCGTGACAGAGAAGAAAAATGCATGGGATGCATATAAATTATCAGGTGACGCAGAAGCCTGTGGCAGATATAAGCTAGTCTGTAATCAGGTCACAAAGGAGGTTCGGCAGGCGAAGGCGGATTACGAGAAATCTTTGGCAAAAGATGCTAAGAAAAACAGCAAGGATTTCTTTACTTATATAAACTCTAAAAGGAAGGGGATGAATATGATTGGTCCACTTGACATCGATGGTTCGACTGTTGATGATCCTGCTCAGATAGCAAACAAACTGAATGAGTATTTTGCATCTACATTCACACGTGAGGAATTATTACAATTTGAAAATGGAAGAAGGTTATCAAATTGTAGCAGTGTGCTTAATGATTTTGTAATAACTGAGAGCAAAGTGGAGGAGAAATTGTTGAAGTTAAACATAAGAAAGGCACCTGGGGTGGATGGGATCTATCCAGTTATTTTAAAGGAGGCGGCAAAGCAACTAAGCAAACCCTTAGTCATAATTATGAGAGCATCCTTGGACTCAGGGGAGGTTCCCACGGACTGGAGATGTGCAAATGTGTCCCCAATTCACAACGGTGGATCGAAGGGTGACACGAGTAATTACAGACCAGTTAGTTTAATTTCTGTTCCGGGTAAAATAATGGAGTCGCTGGTTAAAGATGCATTGCAGGATCATCTAGACAAGACTGCAGCAATAATTCAAACACAGCATGGGTTTGTTAAGGGAAAGTCTTGTCTGACAAATTTGATTGGTTATTATGATGTGGTCGCAAAGGAACTGGATGCAAAAAATAATTTTGATATCATATACTTGGATTTCAGGAAAGCTTTTGACACTGTTGCGCATGGAAGACTACTGTACAAATTGGAGCAGAATGGTATTAAGGGTAAGTTGCTACAATGGATAAAAGGATGGTTAAGTGGGAGAAGACAGAGGGTGGTAATCAATGGGTGCTGCTCTTCGTGGACTAATGTTATTAGTGGAGTCCCACAGGGTTCGGTGTTGGGTCCACTGTTGTTTTGTGTATTTATCAATGATATTGATGAAGGTATATCAGGCTTAATGTCGAAGTTTGCAGATGACACAAAGGTTGGCAGGGTTGTTAATGACAGTAATGGCAGTGTGCTACTGCAACAGGATCTAGATAATTTGGGCAGATGGGCTAAGAAGTGGCAACTGAAGTTCAACCTTGACAAATGCAAAGTACTGCATATGGGTAGAAGTAACCCCAGAGAAACGTACCAACTGTGTGGTACTACACTTAAGGTGGTAGAAAATGAAAGAGACCTGGGAGTAATTGTGCAGTCAGATATGAAGTTTTCTGAGCAGTGCAGACAGGCTGCTAGGGCGGGTAATGGGGTTTTGTCAATGATATATAGGAATTTTGCTAGCAGGGAAAAGGAGGTGATTGTCCCTCTGTATAAGGCAATGGTCAGGCCACGCCTTGAGTACTGCGTACAGGTCTGGAGGCCTCATTTTAGGAAGGATGTAGATTTGCTTGAGCGTGTACAGAGAAGAGCAACACGATTGGTGAGGGGAATGAAGGGATCCTCTTACCAAGAGAGGCTTAAGTTCTACAAATTGCAGTGGCTGGAGACTAGGCACCTGCGCGGTGATCTGACTGAGGTCTATAAGGCCTTGAATGGGTTGAGCATGCTGAATTCTGATGGGATCCTTCCACTTGTTCAGATTACCAACCTACGGGGACATAAGTTCAAATTAAGAAAGGACAGATGTAGAATAGATGTGCGGAAATTTGCCTTTAGCCAGCGGGTGGTTAATTGCTGGAACAAACTTCCATCTGTCGTTGTGGAAGTTGATAGGTTAAATAAATTTAAGGAGGAACTGGACAGGCATTTGGAGGGAATGGTGTGATTTTTTTTTTTTTTTTTTTTGGCTGATGCTGCATAAGCTCCTACACTTGCTTTCTTGCATCATGTGCCACTACTACTACTACTACTACTATTTGAAATGGCTATGCCTTCATAATCACCATGCTAGTGCTCCTGATCTAAAATTGGACTTTAAGATGGCCTCTGGTGTTGAAACAAGTGCACAAACTATCCAAAGACAGCTTTCGGAATGTGGTCTGCATGCCTATATCCTTTTACTGGCCTGGAAGTACCTGTCAGTCAACCAGTTTGACACAATCTTATTTTCGATATGATGTGTGAATAGATTATGTTGTAGGTTACCTTCAATGATTTTTGTTTTGCTTCATGTCTAAAATCAAAATCAGTAGACAGCTATAGGACCATTACCAAATAGGAAATTGATTCGCAGCTGGAAAATTATGGCAACAGCTCAAAGGGATTCCTGCTGTGTGTTCAAGGGGATATCCCATATGTGCTAAGTGTGATTTTCCTCCTGCCAAGAAAATGCAGTCTAATTTTTGTGCCAGAGTTTTAAGTTAATAATGCTAAAGCTAAAGAGATGCTAATTCAAACTTACACCACAAACTCTGCAATCGGATAAAATTAAGATGTCTATCCAATGTATAGTTATAACTGGCATGATCGATGACCACTCAATATGTATAAAATATATATTAATACAGTAAAATCTATTTTATTGTTAAAAAAAAATTAACCTACTTTTTTCACTAAGCCTTTAACCTCATTGTTCACCAATTTGTGATTCACTAACATCAGGAATGTTTTGGAAACAAACATCAAGCCTCATTTACATTTGTTGGATGCTCATATTTTTTAGACCATCTTAGTAGACAACTCTCTACAATTGAGGCTTTTGGTTACAATCCCCCTAAAAGTTCAACCCAAGATATTATCATTCTGACTGTCAGATATTATTTTGCTTTCGTAAAGGTGACTACAGTGGTCTCAGAGATTTTTTAGGTTCTATACAGTGGGACCAACTGATGATGTTACCAACAGCAAATTCTAAATCGGAAGCATTCAAGTAACTTTGGAAGCTACTAGGCTTTTTGTTTCAACTAAGAAATACTGCTCTAGGTTCAGGCCGAAATGGATGTAAGATGAACTAATGAGACTCGTGGCATAGAAGAAAAATGCATGGGATACACAAATTGTCAGGTGACACAGAAGCCTATGGTAGATACAAGCTAGTCTGTAATCAAGTCACAAAGGAAGTTAGGCAAGAGAAGGCAGATTATGAAAAATCTTTGGCAAAGGATGCAAAGAAAAACAGCAAAGACTTCTTACTTATATAAACTCTAAAAGGATGGGGATGAATCAGATTGGTCTATTTGATATCAATGGTTTAACTGTAGATGATCATTCTCAGATAGCTGCTCAACTAAATGAGTATTTTTCATCTACATTCACATGAGGAGTTACTCAAGGCGGAGAGGGCCAGATGTTTATCGAACTCTAACAGGGAGTTAAATGATTTTGTAATAACTGAGAGCAAAGTGGAGGAGAAATTGTTGTTGAAGTTAAACATAAGAAAGGCACCTGGGGTAGATGGGATCTATCCAGTTATATTAAAGGTGGCAAAGGAAGTGAGCAAACCCTTAGCCATAATTATGAGAGCATTCTTGGACTCATGGGAAGTCCCCATGGACTGGAGACGTGCAGATGTATCTCCAATTCACAAAGGGGGATCAAAGGGTGACACAAGTAATTACAGACCTGTTAGTTTAACTTCTGTTACAGGGAAAAAAATGGAGTCACTGGTTAAAGAAGCATTGCAGGATCATCTGGACAAGACAGCAGTAATAATTCAGACACAGCATGGGTTTGTCAAGGGGAGTCTTGTCTGATCAATTTGATCGGATACTATGATGTGGTCACAAAGGAACTGAATGAAAAATAATTTTGATATCATATACTTGGATTTCAGTAAAAGTTTTTGATACTGTTGCACATGGAAGACTACTGTACAAATTGGAGCAGTATGGCATTAAGGGCAAGTTGCTATAATGGATAAAAGGATGGTTGAGCGGGAGAAGACAGAGTGGTAATCAATGGGTTCTGCTCTACGTGGACTAATGTTATTAGTCGTGTCCCTCAGGGTTCGGTGTTGGACCCATTTTTGTTTTCTATATTTATCAATGATATTGATGAAGGTATATCAAGCTTAATATCAAAGTTTGCAGATGATACAAAGGTTTATCACCTGCAAAGTGATCAGTCTCAGATAGCTGCTGAACTAAATGAGTATTTTGCATCTACATTCACATGAGGAGTTATTCAAGAGTTTAAACTTAATTTTTTTGGCTAATGGTATATAAGCTTGCTTTCTTGCATTATGTGCCTCTACTAATGCTAATATTCTCACATTTTCCATATATTTGTTTATTTTGAAAGCACATGGAAATTCTAACTGTGCATCATTCACCACATCAATTCTCCCTTCTATAAACTCCTTAGTCCACTCAAAAGCCTGCTTCTTGACAACTGAATCATTCCAATAAACCTGCTTTGACTTGAAGAAAACATCCATGATATATTCATTCAGTTTCAAAAATTCCAATGATTTTTCATTGAAAAATTTCCATAAAACACTCTTCACAAAACTTGCAATACAGCTGTAAGGCATAAACTTAATGAACGTTATATCTCCACACAATAGTGAAAAAAAAAAAAAACCCCTTTATTGTCAAACTTTTTATATCTCAGTACCAGAAAACACTACAAACAATATTAGTAAAGAAGATTACGGAGAATGTATTGGCAGGGGTATCAAATCCACGTGTGGACAGGTTTTGCAGCTCCCGTGAATGAAAAGTTTTTAATTATACTTAGCCGCTTTATTGACTTAATTGTTAGATTAAATTATTTTCTATAAGTAGCTTACAGACCTAGTCAAGTGCCGTGGTTTATTTTGAATTTAGATAGCATGATTTTGAAAGTAAATAATACCTCGTGTCCGTAGATTAACCGTTCGTAACTTGCCACCATTGTTATAAGATAAAACGTGTGCTAGCGTAAGGTTTAACAGAAAACTAGATAGCGTAAGTTTTAATGGAAAACTAGATAACGAGTATAGTAGTATCAATTAATCAGTAAAATTTATTAATCTTATTAAATTTCATTGTCAATTGAATTGTACTTTTTTAACTAAATAAATACAGTAAACCCCCGCTATTCACGGTATCTGTATTCGCAGTCGCTGATTTAATATAAAATGAAATCTAAAAAAATGTGAATTTTAAAGCGCCGTGAACATTTTCCGCCATAAAAAACATGGGCATGGCTAAAATTATCTTTCCCAGTCAAAGCAGCACTCAGTGGGTGGGGGGAGAGGGGGACAAAATCGCGAGCATGGATGTTTCTCGCTAATCCTTGTTCAGTATGTGTTATGCGCTTGTCATGGAAGGTTTCGTCGTTTGCTTTTAATTTATATGCTTATAAATTTATCAATTTATAAATTGATATGCTTACAAAAGTGATAAATCTACTGTTTTGCAGTGTAAAACAGACTTTTTTGAGTGTGTTAACGGAAGAAAATGACTTTATTGTGGACAAGTTCTTTCTAACTCATACAAAAATATGGCTACGAATAACAAGGGAAATGTGAAAATATCAAAGGTGATGACATTAGCAAATAAAATTGAGTTATTAGATAAAATTTCTAATGGTGAAAGTGTCTCCTCAGTGGCAAAACATTATAAAATCAATGAGTCAATGGTACGATCAATCAAAAAATCGGAAGAAAAAATTCGCCGTAGTGTCCGTGAAAACATGCTAATTGCTTCAAAAATTTGCTCTGTAACTCGTGATGTTAAATTAGAAAAAATGGAAAAGGCTTTAAATCTGTGGATAGAAGACCGAACTCAAAATAAAATTCCCTCAAGTTCACTCAACATTCGTGAAAAGGCAAAACTCCTTTAGCGAAACTGGTGATAGCACTGGCGGGATAAGTTTTTTAGCTAGCAAAGGCGCTGGTTTGAAAGATTTGTTTGAAATTTCTAATAAATATTACAATTAATATTAAATTGTTTCTTATTTTCATTTTGATGCCATATGCTTGCATTTCACTATGTACTGTCTATGTACATAGTCATATTATGAAGGTACATATAATACATACATAGACAAAATTTTAGACTAGTTTTTCTTATATATTTCATACTTTGGAATGGAACCCCTTTATTACTATGGGAGCCATAACTCAGTATTCGAGTTTTCAGTATTCGCGGCATTTCTCAGGAACGTAACCCTCACGAATAGCGGGGGTTTACTGTATAGCGACCAAGTTATTACAAATGTAACATCATAAATTAATACATATAAGTCGACAGGGAATAAGAAAGTCGTATAACGTAACTCGGAGATAATATTCGATACTGAAATACATATATATAGTGTTATAACTGCATTGGGATATAGGTTTAGGGTTATATTTTATATTGGAATTTAATTGAACTTGAATGGAAATCATGACTCAGACCAGAGCAGCAAAGCAAAAGGTTCAAACTAGTGGATGTGCTGTGGCTCAGAGGAGAACTGAGGGGGCGGTTGTCCTCTGAATCACAGTCTATTGAAATGCACTGCTTTTTTGATGTTTGTGGAGCAATCAGGAATGGGACATGATATTGCCAAGGGGAATGTCTTTGTGTGTGCGCGATGTAAGGAGTGCGAGGAAATCAGGCACCAACTCGGCATTGTTATGGGTTTATATGAGAACTTGAAGGACAGGGTGGATGCCCTTGAAGGATTTAAATTGAGGGTCCCATCAAGCTCTCAGCTGCCCACACCAATGCCAGAGCTTGCACTTGAACATCACGCAACACAGTGGCAACCCCCAAGACCAGAATGCGCTGGTCCCAAAGGAACTAGTTGTTGTAGGTTGTCAGGGAAACGGGGAACATATTGTGCAAAAAGGATAGATGGAACAGGACCAGGGTATGTTTGCCAGGGGAAAAGGTTGATGATGTTGTAGGGCAGATATCATCCTTTAAGGGTTATTGTATGGTTTTTAGGAGCATTAGCAACTAGGGCCGTTTTGCTCCGGGGATATGCGTTGGTCATTCCCTGACCTTTCCGCATCCTCCATATTTGGTGGTCATGGGCTCGAATCCCGGTCTAATCAAGAAACGTGTACTACGCACTGCTGCTCCTGCCCACCTGGCTACGAAGGCACCATCCTTTAAGGGCACAAAGGGTGATATTGTTATACACATTGACACTAATGATATGAAGAGTAGGAGACCAGCAGAATTACTTAACAAGTACAAGATAATGCTGAAAAAAAAAAAGCCATGAGTTAGGGTTGAATTTGAAAGTGTCTGTAATTCTGCCCAGACACGATAGGAGGGAGTATATGATGAGAGCCTTGTCAATCAACTCTGCGCTGGAGAGATTGTGCAAGGCTCAAGAGGTAGAATTTTTCTCAGCCCGGTCTGTGCTTGTTAACAGGAGAGGCTGCTTCTACAGGGATGGGATACACTTAAATAGAAAGGGAGCAAGAATATTTGTTGACGCTATCGAGGCAGAGTTAGGTGGGTTGGAAAACTGCTAGCTTGGGGGGGGGGGATACACAGACTAATAGATTAACAGTAGCTGCTGGCAGAGGTAAAAGTGATTCTTGCACTACTTCTATCGAAATGCAATTGAGCAGCAGCCTGGAAAGCAAGGCAATGGGAATTTCCAGGACTGCTGGGAGTCATAGTGGAACAAGTAAATACATGGGCTGTGTTTGGGTAACTAAGAGTAGAAACATGTGCACGTATACTTCAATGTACACCACCAATGCTAGGAGTATAATTAATAAATTCGATGAGCTTAAGTGCTAGTCAAGACATCAAAGGCAGATATTGTTGGGATATCAGAGACATAGTGTCACACAGACATAAGCAGTGCAGAACTGGAATCTGGGGAGTACAATGGGTACAGAAAGGATAGACAGGACAGGAAGGGGGGGAGGGGTTATGCTGTTAGCTAAGAAACACAAAATCTAAGGAAGTGCACCCAATTGATGTGGGTGGACAATGCAATGTTGAGTCTATTTGGTGTGACATAAGCAGTGGGAAAGGAAAAATGAGAGTAGCTGTGTGTTATAGGCCTAATGAATCTGATGAATATAATGAACAATTGTGCAGAGAAATAGTGGGTGAGTAAATCAGAGTGTCTTTTAATGGGGAATTTTAATTTCCCGGATATTGACTGGAATTTGTGGGTTGGTCACTCACACACTAGCAAGGCTTTTGTGGATTTATTGGATGATTGTTTTCTACTGCAACTTGTTCGGGAGGCAACTAGAGGGCGTAATACCCTTGATCTGATTATCAGTAGTGATTCTTCATGCATCACAAATCCACAGATAAGGAACCACTAGGTGGCAGTAATCACAGTGTGCTGAAGTGGGATTTACTCAAAGAGGTAACTACCATCAAGGGTAAAGGGAAGGATTTTTGCTTTCGTAAGGGTGACTACGGTGGGCTGAGACAGTATTAAAATTCTATACGGTGGAGCCAACTAATGATGTTATCAACAGCAAATTCAAAATGGGAAGCATCCAAAGAATTAATCTTAGAAGCTACTACGCTTTTCATACCAACAAAGAAATATTGTTCAAGATTTAGGCCTAAATGGATGTCAGGATAAACTAATTAGACATGTGACAGAGAAGAAAAATGCATGGGATACATATAAATTAACATGTGACACAGAAGCCTATGATAGATATAAGCTGGTCTGTAACCAAGTTACACAGGAGGTTAGGCAGGTGAAGGCAGACTGCTGTAGAGCAATCTGCCTTCACCTGCCTAACCTCCTTTGAAGAGCTGAAGAGTACGAGAAATCTTTGGCAAAGGTTGCAAAGAAAAACAGCAAAGTGTTCTTTACCTATGTAAACTCTAGAAGGAAGGGGATGAATCAGATTGGTCCACTTGATATCGATGATTCAACTGTTGATGATCTCGCTCAGGTAGCTAACAAACTAAATAAATATTTTGCATCGACATTCACATATGAGGAGTTATTCAGGGAGGGGAATGCCAGAGTTGAATACAACTCTGGCAGTAAGCTAGATAATCTTGTAATAACTGAGATTAAACTGGAGAAGAAATCGTTGAAGATAAACACAAGAAAGGCACCTGGGGTGGATGGAATCTCCAGTTATATTAAAGGAGGTGGCAAAGGAAGTAAGCAAACCCGTAGCCATAATTATGAGAGCTTCCCTGGACTCAGGGGAGGTACCCATGGACTGGAGATGTGCAAATGTGACCCCAATCTACAAAGGAGGATCAAATGGGGAGACAGGTAATTAGAGACCTGTTAGTTTAACTTCTGTTCCAGGGAAATTAATAGAGGCACTGGTTAAAGAAACATTGTAGAATCATCTAGACAAGACTTCAGTTATAGCTCGGACACAGCATGGGTTTGTTAAGGGGAAGTCTTGTTTGACTAATTTGATTGGATACTATCATGTAGTCACAAAGGAACTGGATGCAAAGAATAACCTTGATATCATATATCTGGATCTTAGAAAAGCCTTTGATACTGTTGCACATGGAAGACTGCTGCAAAAATTGGAGCAGTGTGGCATTGGAGGCTAATTGCTGCTATGGATAGAGGGATGGTTGAGTGGGAGAAGACAGAGAGTGGTAATCAATGGACACTGTTCTTCGTGGACTAATGTTATTAGTGGAGTCCCTCAGGGTTCAGTGTTAGGTCCATTGTTGTTTTCTGTATTTATAAATGATATTGATGCAGATGATATGAAGGTTGGCAGGGTTTTTACGGACACTAATGACAGTATACTGCTGCAACAGGATCTAGAAAAGTTCAGCAGATGGGCTGAGAGGTGGCAAATGAAGTTTAACATTGACAAATGTAAAGTACTACATATGGGAAGCAGTCATGCTAGAGTAACGTATCAACTCTCTGGTACCACACCTACCGTGGTAGATAATGAAAAAGACCGGTGGGTAATTGTGCAGTCAGATATGAAGTTTTCTGAGCATTGCAGATGGTCTGCAAGAGTAGCTCATGGTGTCTTGTCAATGATATACAGGAATTTTTCTAGCAGGTATAAGGAGGTGATTATCCCCTTGTATAAGGTAATGGTCATGCCACACCTTGAGTACTGTATACAGGTCTGGAGGCCTCATTTTAAGAAGGATGTACAGCTGTTGGGACGAGTACAGAGAAGGGCAACAAGATTAGTGAACGGGACAAAGAGTTGCTCTTACGAAGAAAGGCTTAAGTTTTGCAAATTACAGTGTCTGGAGAATAGGCACCTGCAAGGTGATCTGAGTGAGGTATATAAACCCTTGAATGGTTTGAGCATGCTGAATGCAGATGGAATTCTTCCTCTTGCTCAGAATAATTGCCTGAGAGGGCATAAATTCAAATTGAGGAAAGACGGTTGTAGGATAGATGTGCGGAATTTTTGGTTGATTGCTGGGTCAAACTTCCATCTGTTGTAGAAGTTGATAGCTTAAATAGAGTCAAAGCAGAACTTGACAAACATTTGGAGCATGTGATGGGTGAAATAAGGGTTTTTTTGGTTTTTTTTTTGGCTGATGCTATATAAGCTTGCTTCTTGCATCATGTGCCTTTGCTACTGCTAATGTAATGTGCACACAAAATGCACTTGGCTTCAATACTGACTGATGGTTCAGGTGAAGGGTAACATTAGGAATGCCACTTAATTTTCCAAACAAGAAAGTTTCTAAATTGATTGTTTCTGGCAAATCTGAGTTTTTGTTTCTTTTAGGACTTTATTTATATCTCTTATTTTTGAAACTAATTACAATTTTAATTAGTTTATTACAAGATCGCAAGCATTTCATTCTTAAATCATCTATGTACACTTGTATCTTCAACTCGTTGTTCAAGATCCTTTTCTATAATTATATAGTCAATAGTGGTTATCGTGTTTCTATTATGCTCCTACCATGTAAAATTGTTCATACTGAAATATTGTGCTTGTAATTAAGAGTGTATGGCTTGCACAAAATTCAAACAGCCTTGTATTGTTATGTCTATCTCTCTCTTCAAATTTCCCTAAAAGATCTTTGCAGATAATTGCCATCTCCTACTCTGCTATTTAAATCTGTCCAACCAATATATTTCTTTCTTTAGCATTAGCTTCTAGATTTTTTTTTTGGAGCCTCAAAAGGGACCATATATATATACAGATAAATTTCATCACACAATTTTCCATCTTAAATCTTACCCATATAACTACTAGATAATACTTCCCAGCCAATTAAATTTTCTTCCAAACTGTATCCTGCTTCCAAAATAAACCAATTTATAATTATTTTAGCTACAGCCCGCCATTTCCGATATCATAACTTAATTCTTTTGCTAATTCAAAGGAATTAGCAGAAGAAATCTTATACTGTTTTCATGGAAAAAATAATAATAAAGAATGTTTAATTTTAGTTCTTTAACAATTTTACTCAGAAAGCATTGTTATAAATACATTTTGATTAAGGAATACAGATCAGAAATATCACTATGAAAATTAATATAGTACATCATTTTTATAAGAGTTGAGAAATATGTGATTAAATAAAAAAAAATTTACTAGAATTAGTTAACTTACCAGAGTTATTAAAAAAGGTGAAGACATGAATCCGGGTGCCTGTACTCCCTGCATCAAATATAATAGCATGTAGATCTGTAAATATGCTGTTTCCATCCTTATCTGACATGGATGCAACTTTTCTCATTGCAGAAAAAGGGCCAACTTGGGTAATGGAAGCAAGCAGGACAACGACAGTAATAGTTATTAATGGATACAATGTCCACTTCATGGTGCATTTCATTTGTGATTTTGTAATTATTAAACAAATTTTAGGTCTGAATTCTTGTTACTCCCCTGTAAACACAAAACAACATTATTTGACACAGCTCAGCAGAGAGAAAATGAGAGCTTATTACCAAATTAAATAAACAAAATACAATAAAGTAAAAATTATTAAAAATAACAAAAACAGTTACGCATCATTATAATTCTAAAAGAATTTAATGCTACAGCTCATTTATGATAATAGCCCTATATACAGAACTTGAAGCAAAAACCAAAATAAAAACCTGCCAGATAGAGTAGTTTGTTTGTTTGGGGATTTATTAGGTGCATCAGAATCTGTGGCCATAGTGCACCACAGAGAGAGTAATAAAGACTGTGGACATGCAAATTTGGCAAGGAAAAAGGGGGGACTCGCCTACTATGCCCATATCTGTAACATAACTGAAAATGAGATCTCAAGTACGTGCAATCGTAACTCATTTCTTGTTCTTAACCAATCGCAGACAGTTCTTTACAACTAAACTCTCAATCATTCTGTGGTGGTAATACAAGTAATATGGCTTTAATATTAATAGAATTCAAGTTAAAATTAAAGACTTTGGTGTTCCCACTAGATTTTGCTGTCAGCCTTCTTATGGAGATGTATGATATTACCTGCACAAAACTTATGTTTTATTGTCTGATGACTTCGGTAGACGTGTTTATTTCTATTTATTTGTGCAGATAATCAAATTTTACATTTTTAAATATTACACACATACACAGAAAGTAGGCTATAAAAAGAACTAGCAGGAGCACTGGTTTTCAGTTATAAACCTGGTCTCCAACTAACACAAGAGGAGTTTTAAATTTCAAGTCAAGAATTCATCTACTGTGTTATTTAGATGTGAATTTTCCATAAGAAATACAGTAACATAAATTATGAGAGAATGCATTCCAGTACTCTGTACATTTTTTATTATGTTTATGTACATTTCTTATTATGTCACTCAACTTTGGAGAAGAGAAACAATAAAAAAAAGGTAGAAATAAAATAATTTAATACATGGTACTGCCTACTTATACTAATAACAATTTTAGCAGTGTAAATAATCAGTTCCTCTTTAACATTTTAAAGATGTGAGATGTGTCACTGCCTTCCTCTTCTCTCCCAGCAATGTGTAATAAATGGTAAAGTATGCCCTCTGTGTGTCTCATAACTTGAGAAGTGCTCTGCTTCAATCATATTGCATGAATTCATTTAAAATTTCTTCCATCCTACTGATGTTTCTCAACAAAATATCTTTTTTCAGTTTTTGTAAAGGTTCTTCCTCAAATATACTGCCTCTTGACCTTTACCAATAAGGCCAAGTTCTTTGTGCAGCTCTGTTAACCCTTGATTTGAGAGATGTTCTTCATGGAACTCCAAGAACTCCACCTCATTTGCTGTCTTCACTAAAAAAGAAAATTTCTTGAGCAAGCTACAGATGTTGGCAATCCTCCTTCATTGTATCATCAAGCTTCAATATTCAAAATGCATAAAATGAGGAAACTATTTTTTTTTTCATATATCATTCATGCATGACTGAGACACCTCTTCCCAGGCTTCAGCTGTGATGTCTATGGAGTGTTCAATTTTTAAAAATATCCAAAGTTCTTTTACAGTAGTTTTGTTTTCAACATTTGTTGCCTCAGTAAGCTTTGTAATAGTTTTTCTAAAATGTCTTAAATGTCAATATCATACCTTGATCCACTGGCTGGAGAAGTTCTTTCATGCCTGGGGAACAAAAAACAAACAAACCTTTGTGTGTTTGAATAAAGTTTACACGATAGCAATGTGTTCTGAAGACTTGCACTATTCCTTAACTCACTGTGCAGTTGTCCAGTGAACCATTCACTAAATACAAGTGCTGAGATCAGTGCTGGCCAGAGCTAGGCAGTCGCCCAGGGTGCTGACACTTTGAGGACACATGACACTGGGGAGCGTCAAAGGTTTGAGAGGGCATATATGCTTCGTGAAGGGAGGAAAACGATTTAATATGGCAATTAAAACATTATAAATATTCTGGTTGTCTTTTTTTGTGTTTACATTTGTCTTTTTAACTTTTCTCTAGCAAAAATAAAAATATTAACCCAATAAAAACACCTTAAATTTTTTCTATCTGGAAGGGGGTGCAGAAATGCCTTCCCACCCGGGGCGCCAATATACCTCGGGTCGACCCTGGCATCCCTTCATCGGCTTCCAACAAACAGGCAGGGATAATTTGAGAAAGCCCTTTAATGCCCTTGGATTTTCAGTATAATAGATCATAACAGGCTTTAACTTCTTATCGCCATTTTGCATCTCCCCAACACTATCACATGATCCTTTATAGCCTTATATTCTGACACCTTTCGTTCATCCCCTGAAGTGTTCTTCTGGGCATTCTGTTCCAAAACAAGCCTGTTTTCCACAATAAACATTATCTTCTTCAATTATTTTTTGCAATATTTTGGAAAACTGTTCTTTGCAGCCACCATATCTGAAATAGCTGCTTCTCCCATAAACTGAATATAAACACTATACATACTTGCTAAGTGAGCAAGTATATACAATGCTTCTTCCACTTTCTTATAACTGTAGCATAGTCATTGTGAAATTGTGTTGAACAAAACCACCAATTAGTATTAGCTGAAAACTAGCCCTACTGAATATATTTTTCATTTGAATGGCACAGTAATTAACCAATACATTATAACCTAGGGAAACAAAAAAAAAACACAAGGTTGTGGAGTTAATGTGTCGCAATCCCAAGGGAATGTGTTCTGGGCTATTAGTCATGCAAAGGTTTATAGTCCATTTTCCTTGAGGTAAAAGCCAGGGTTGTGTATCTTAATGCAGTAGAAAACTTTCATCTACCACAGACCACTGATGACAAAAGAGCTACCAGTGTACACACTACTGAGATGTTACATCAATCATTTTTATCAATAGGTCTGTGAATTTCTGGATACAAACTTTTCAATTCAACAGAGGACAAGGCAGTCAGTCAAATCCTGTAGCAACACAATTCTGGACCTCATACTGTTGGATTGTTAACCGTGGTTCTTCATTAAGGATCAGGTTTGTTACTGACATTCACTAATAAACTTACAAATAAATTTAAATGAACTGAATAACAAAATCAAAGTTGCAACTAATCATGTAACATCTGACATGTTAGAGAAAATGGGACATGATAACGGCTTCTACTGGAATCTTTACCACATGACTGGTGTCAGTCATTTTGAGATGTTATAATCACTAGTAAATACTTCAAGAACATGAATTTAATTCAGTGTTTGGTATGTTTTACTAAGTTCCAAATACACAGTTATAGGCTTATAAATTCTGAACCTACTTTTGAGTTACATGTATAACAAATTATATTCATCTAGAGGAAATTTTCTTAATGTTTTTTTATGAATAAAATTCTTCATTGCCAATTCAAGGCTTGAATACTTAGGCTGGTATATGTAACCCATGCCTTCAGAGTTTCAGAATCTATAAATATCTTTGGGCTCCTTTATATTGATATTTATGAAATACAATTACAACTTTGCTTCTATTCTGTTCTGATAAATAACCTAGTTATTTATCAGAACAGAAGCAAAGATTAATATCCATGGTGATCTCTCAATGTTCTATTGCATGATCTATAGATTCAGAAAACTGCATTAATAAATTCTTTTATGACCCCCTTCTCATTTCCTTGTCCCCATCTCTGCACTGTAAAGATGAGGAAAAAGACACTTCAAATTTTATTTATTTAATAGTGACCTCTACAGGCACTATTAAATACACTTTATAAAATATTATTATAAAGAATGGCTCCCCATATGCTGAGGAGCTTGTTGCCAACTACTATTGCAGTTTCAGAATAAATCAGCCAACATCTCAGCAGATATTCTCAATACAACTCTTAGAGTAAAGATAGGAATTCACTTATGATCCATGTTTTCACTGACTTTAACAAGGTATATGATAGCATAAGGGGAGAACAAGTGCAGCTAACAATTATAAAACTTAGAATCCCAAAGAAACTAATTAGTATGGTGAACTTAAGCATGACAAGATCAAAGTACAGTCAAAACTAAAAATGAACAAGTCACCACAGTCTAAAACAGGAAGATGAATTTTTACTATTCTTCAATCTTGCTCTAGAAAAATTATTCTAAAGAAAATAGAACAAACCAAAAAAAGGAACTATGCTAGATGCACATCTTCAAGTTTTTGCATACAAATATGAAATCTACTTAAGTAAGTGAAAGTCATTGCTTAGTAAGTAAAACAGTTTAGCCCAAAGCTCCTCTCCAGCTTTGGGCTAAGCTATTTTAATAAGTAAATTGTCTTTTAGCACGTTCCTTGAAACTGGTGGTACATTTCAATATTCTGAAGTTAGAGTATTTGGGTGCCCATTTGTTGTTTAAAATGAGAATGGATTGCAGCTTGTTAATTTTTATTGTAAGTCATACATAACCAAAACTTTGAAAAAAATAATGAAGGTAAGTAGTTGTTATTATTACTCTTTATATTATTTCTCCCTGATTGGGGGTTCCAACTCGTAACGGGTATTACTATCAAGTAAACTGGGTGGTGGTTGTTATATCTGGTGTTACTGTTGGGCGAGGAGCTCCCTGACTATTCTACAGGTGTTCAGAGTTGCGACTTTCTGGAGTTACTTGCAGGGAGACCTATTGCTGCTAGGCTGTTATGTAGGGTCTTTGGCACCATACCGGTAGTTGACATGATGATCGTTACTTGTTGCATATGCCACATCTCTTTGATCTTAGTTTCGTCCTGTCTTAGGTTCATGTACTTCCTGATTTTTTCTCCATGGGTTTTCTGCAGGTTGCCAGTGTTGGGTACCGCTATGTCAATCAGATAGGTAGCCTTTTCCTTCTTGTCCACAAGGATTATGTCTAATCTGTTGTGCGGTATTGTCTTATCTGTTATTATGGTGCAGTCCCACTACAGCTTGTAGGTTGGGATCTCTAGTGCTGCCTGGGGTTCGTACTTGTAGCATGGTACACTTTCATAGATCAACTAGTATTTCCTTGCTAGCTTCTGATGTATTATCCTGGCTACCTGGTCGTGTCTACGAATGTACTCAGTCTGGGTGATCACCTTGCATCCGGCAGTGATGTGTAGGATCATTTCTGAGGCCAGGTGGCATCGTCGACATGTGTCACCAGCCACTCCAGGCTCCTTGGCAATGTATTTTCTATAGTTTCTGGTGTTGATTACCTGGTCTTGGATGGCGAGCATAAATCCTTCAGTCTCAGGGAAGAGCATCCTGCTCATGAGCCATGCATTGGAAGCAATTTGTTCATTGATCATTGATCTTGACGTCATTGTAATATCTGTCATGGAGTGTCTTCGTTGTCCATCTTTCTAGCTTCATTGTGCATCCTTTCTGTTGTTCAGTCATTATGTTCTGGCTCTCAAAGTGTCTGATATCTTCTTGGTTATGCAGCTGTTCAGGATCTTGTACATCGTTGGGAGGCAGGTAATTGGCCTGTATTTTGCTGGGTTTCTTGTATCTTCCTTTGTGCCTTCTGGATGGGAGGGGACTAATTGCTTCGGTTGAGTGAGGTATACCGCTTGTCTATCTTCCTTATGGCCTGGTGGAGTGCTGCTGTGTGTTTCTGGAAGTAATCCTTCAAGTTAGCAATTGCTGTTTTCTGTTGCTCAATGGGGTCTATCAGGCCCCTTCCTCCTCTTTTCCAAGCAATTGTCAGTCTCTCCAAGACTGACTTTGAGTGGTGTTGATGGCTCTTGGTCATCATTGTCCTTGTCTTTCTCATGATATCCTCCAGCTTGATGTTAGTCCAATCTATGACCCCGAAGGAGTATGTTAGCACTGGGACTGCATTGGTGTTTATGGCTTTAACTGTGTTCCCTCCGTTCAGCAGGCTTCCAAGTCTCTGACGGTATTTTTTTGGTCAGGCAGGCCTTAATTTCCTTGTGCTGTAACTACTGAGCCTGCATAATCCCCAAGTATTTGTAGGCCTCTCCCTCTGTCATGGCTTTGATCTTTTTATCAGTCTGCAGCTGGTAGTTTCGGTTGACTAATTTTCCCTGGTGCAATCCATGGGTCTTGCATTTAGTGGTACTCCTTAATAGTGGTACTCCATTTCGGCATCGTTTCTCCTAGGAAGTTTGTCACTATCAGATTTAATTTTGTAGATGCTCAGCACCTCTATTAGCCAGCTATGAGGCACAGAGTCAAAGGCCTTGTGGTAATTGATGTAGGCTCTGTACAGGATGCAGTGCTTCTTGTAGGCTTGCTCTATAGCTGCAGTATCTATGGTTAATTGCTCGTTGCATCCTCTGCTCAGCCGTTTGCATCCTTTCTGCTGTTCAGCCATTATGTTCTGATATCTTCTTGGTTGTGTAGCTGGTCGGTCAGGATCTTGTACATCATTGGGAGGCAGGTGATTGGCCTGTATTTTGCCGGGTTTCTTGTATTTTCATCTTTAGGCTTCAGATATGTGATTCCTTGAGTGAGAAACTTCAGGATTGTCTCTGGGTGCCTTATCATTCAGGTGAACTGCTCTGCAAGGTGCTTGTGTGTGCAAGTGAGCTTCTTGTACCAGTAATTGTGGACATTATCTATTCCTGGAGTTTGCCAGTTGTGAGAGTTCCTGATTGTCTGTTTTACTTCTTCCTCCCGAATCTCCTACTCTCTCTCATCTCTTGTATGTCCTTGGTTTTCTTGTGTTCTAGTTCTATCCAGGGAGTTTGGCTGTTACGTCTTACTTCTCTGCTCCATATGTTGCCCCAGAGCTCCTCAATCGTCTTCTGCTCAGGTGGGCCATTCCCTTCTTCCCCATCTTCTCTGAGACTCCTGTAGAAGGCTCTTTGGTCTTCATCAAAGATTTTGTTGTTTATTTTCCTCTTTGTATTGGTGTAGTCTCTTGCTGAGTGCAAGGAGGCGCTGCTTCAGTGTGTCTGAGTACTCTCCTATTCTCTGATTTTTTGTCTCACATTTGCTGTGGACGCTGTCTCTCTTGAGGATGCTCTTCACTTTTCCAATCAGTTTCTTACTCCTATTACCCCGTTGATGGTTCAAAGCTGGCAGTTCCTTGTTTTCAGTTCTGCTGCTGGTCTCTCGTTTCTCTTCCATTAACCCTAATGGCTGCTATGGCAGCACAATATACGTCTGTGTGGACGGCCTCCAGTGTTGCATCATTGTTGTTGAGGTAATGTGGTATTATTTGCTGATTGAGGTGGTCTGTGACTCTCCACAAGTTTCTATTGGGCCTCTGCTTTGGTATCACGTGGGTTTTTGTGGGGTCCATTCCTTTCAATTCTGTTAGGGCCTTCTTCTATTTGTCTTCTATTCTGGATATCATGACCGTGTCTCTTTCCACTTCCGCTGCTGTGGGTTGTATTTTTTCTTGCTCTTCCTCCTCTGGTCTGGTAGTGGTATGTTCTTCCTCCTCTGGTTCCATATTGACCATCTTCTTTATTCTTTGTAGTTGATTGCTCACGTCCTGCTTGATTTTTTGCAAGATTGCAGGAGCTATTAAGTTCTTTATGACGATGGTCCTTCTCTGGTCTGCTATTCGCTGTTCAGTGATCTGAATATCCGGGACTCATTCCAACCACTTGGCATGTAGTCTCGGCCTGTACGTTGTCATATCAATCTCTAGCTTTGTTATTTCGTAGTATGCCTTTGCATGATGTACATATTCATTTCGATGTTCCACTTCATGCATTGCCGTTTTCTTCCTTCCTGGGTGGTCACTAGCGCAGTTGCACAGGAAGCACTTCCGGTTGGTGGGGCTGGATGGTCTTGTCCTTCTCTTGTGGTAGCCAAACAGGGGACACGTCACTTGCCCCACTGTCTTCCACGGGAGACCATCTCTGATTTTTCGAACTGACCCCTCTGCCTAAGGCCTGAATGCGAGTGACTTTATCCTATGCCACCTGATGCAGTATGATTAATATTTCTCTGCGACATCTTCCATGTATGGAGGTGGACCTGTTTAGCTTTGACTTATGTCCAGTGGTAGTTCTCGTGAGTGACACCAGATGATGCCACAATTTGCCTTAAGCACCGCTCTGACCTTGGAGTAGGTAGGTTCACTGGAACAACTTTCACGATGTTTATTTATTTATTAATTTTTTTATTGTTTTTAATTTATTATTATAATTCTAATTTATTACTATTATTATAGTTTGCTTCTGCCAAGGTGGGTCTGTGACTCTCCACAATGTTTATTTATATATTAATTTTTTAATTATTATTAATTTATTATTATAATTATAATTTATTACTATTATTATACTGGTCTCCCAGCGTGATGGAGCCGCAATCGCTTCTGCCAAGACAGGACTCGAGCCCGGGTTCATCAGGCTGGTAGTCCAGTGTCATAACCACTGGGCCATCACGCCCTTATTATTATCGCACCATTATTATTATTGGAAAATGATTCAAGGAAGCAAGTTTAGAAAGAAAGCATCAGCAAAAAAAAAAAACTCCCACATCTGTTGTCCACCACCTCCAATAACTTGTCTAGTTCTTTCTTGAATTTATTCAAATTACTCACCTCCATAACAGCAGATGGAAGGTTGTTCCAACAGTCAACCACTTGCTGGCTGAAGGCAAACCTTCTCACATCTAACCTGTAACTATCCTTCCTCAATTTGAATTTATGACTCTCATGTGTGCAGCCTGAACAAGAGGTAGAATGCCATCAGCACTGAACTTGCTCAATCCATTAAAAGCCTTAAAAATCTTGATCAAATCACCTTGCAGGTGCCTAGTCTCAAGACACTGCAATTTGCAGAACTGAAGCCTGCCTTGGTAAGACCACCTTTCATTCCCTTTACCAATCTCATTGCCTTTCTCTGCACCCGTTAGAGCAGATCTATATTTGCTGGAATGGATGCCAGACCTGTATGCAGTACTCAAGGGAATGTGAATATGCAGCCTAACCATTGCCTTATAAAATGGGATAATCATATCCCTGCTAGCAAAGTTCCTGTATATCATAAACAAAAATCCAGGCTGCCTGGATTTTTGTTTATGATATACAGAAACTGGCAGCCTGTCTGCATTGCTTGGAGAACTTCATATCTGACTGCAGAATTACCCCCCAAGCCTTTTTACATTATCTATCATTACCTATATATCCTACCTATATTACCTCTACGGAAGCAACATGAAAAATGAATAAACATTCACAAAGTAAAGTTATCAACTTAAAGGTACACTAGACCACATAATTCTTTTATTAAATATCAGTTCAAGATTAACAGAGAGGATATGTGTGCTATTACTCATTACAGAAAATGTCAGGCAAACAAATTCCCACTAACCTAAAACTAAAAACACATGACAACTATATTACCTATCACCCTCTATGGAAGTGAGACATGAACAATGAAACATGAAAATGAACAATGAATTCACAAAGTAAGTTATATTAAAAACAAAATCATGTAGAAAATTTTTACATGAAGTGACAGAGAAACAGGTGAAGAGAAACCTTCACAACAAAGAACTAGGGAGAAAAATACACAGATTTGGACAATCCAAACAATCAAGTCATTGGTATGATTATGATATCTATCAATGCCATGGATGGGCCTTGAATATTGCAATAACAGAAAAAAAACAGACATAAACCAGATCATAACTGGTGCATCCGTGGGCAGAGTTCCCATGGGCACCAATTCCCAAGAGGACCAGTGGAAAGACCAATCAATATGGTGGGAGGAGACAAAGAGGATGGATTCTCTTTAGAGATGTGACTGACACTAAAGAGGATTGATCCATTTTCATCCTCTTTATATGTGGATCATATGTACATCCTCTTTACATGTAGCTCAAAAACAAATTATAGTGATTGTTGATAGATATCCAGAAACAAATTCTAGTAATTATTAATAGATATCCACAAATTAGTGGCGTGTTATACCTTCATGGGGCCCAAGGCAAAATGGAATTTGGGGGCCCCCATCTAAAGAAAGAGGGGCCCATCAACATGTATAAATATTGGGTGACAGAAGAACATGGACAGACGAACTTAATTCAGATCTCCGTGATCTTCTGTCACTCAATATTTAATGTTCTTACACTCATTAAAATCAAAAACTGTCGAATTATTCCACTGCACCTCAGTTCTGCTTGGACATTCACTCAAGACTAGTTGATAAGATCGTGGCTACCTTCACCCTGCTACTGTACTGCATAAGGATGCCAGCAGAGCCAGTTACATACAAGGGCAGTCATTATTTTTTCAATTAACTCAACTATTTAAGGAAGAATTAAATATAAAATGTCATCAAAATCGGTAGAACCATTTTTGAAAAAAACATAATTTTCAAATTAATCTTCAAATTCATTGACCTTGGCAGATAGAAAGTTCAGTTTTCGATAAAAATCGCTTCAAAATATTAGTAAAAACAGCAATGAGTTTTTGAAACAGTGATTTTGGAGGCCCCCCTCTGTTTGGGCCATAGGCTGATGTCTTCATGATAACATGCTACTGAAACAAATTATTAGTATAAATTAATTTATTCAAATTAGATTCAATATCATATAAAATACACAAACCTTGCATTTCTGTGCCATTTTGACTTTAAAAACTTAAGAATTCTGAGTACAAAGATACTTTCAATAAAACTATTACTGAAGTTGAGCATTTGCAAACAAACTGCAACTATTACACCTTTCTTTAATAAATATAAGAAGCTGTACATACACTAACCCAGAGAGTTGGCTACTTAGCAGTTCATCTTACCTGAGTTTGAATTGTTTATAAACTAACCCATTTCAAGAACAATTTTTTCAACAATCAGTAGAGTGTTTTTTGGTTTTTTTTCTGTTAGCTGTTGGTGCATCAGCTTCTGTGGCCACAACGCACCTTCCAAAGTTTTTTTTTGCATTTTCTACTGTGATCCAAGCCCGAGGCGGGATTCGAACCTGCGACTTTTGGGTTGCTAGGCAGGCACTTTACCCACCCAGCTAGCCCGGTCGGCTCAGTACAAGTGTTTGTGAATGTATACAATGACAGTGAAATGATTTGTTTATTTGAAGGTTTATTTCTTTAGGTGACAGACTAAACTTGCTTCATGGATTAAACTTGAGGATCAGTAAATTCAATATGCTTTTCCAGGAAATGTGTATTTGGATTCATCAACAGATGTACAGGCATACCTCGGTTAACGTTACCTCTGATAACGAAGCTTTGATATAACGAAGTCGGCAATTTCAAGCCCCATTTAACATAAAAAAATATTCCAGTTTAATCACCAGAAATCTAAACAAACTGAAGAAATTAGGGAAACCTTTGGAGCTTCTCGTGGTTGGTTCGAGAAATTTAAAAAACGGGCCAGGATTCATAGTGTAAAATTAACAGAAGCTGCAAATAAGGTTCCAGAAAAACTAAAGGAAATAATTGAACGTGAAAATTTTCCAAATTTGGTGTTCAATGTTGACGAAAGCGGTTTATTCTGGAAACGGCTACCAACAAAAAGCTTCATTTCTATTGAAGAAAAATCAGCTGCTGGGTTCAAAGCAGCCAAAGACCGTTTAACGTTACTCTTTGGATCAAATGTCTCTGGCGATTATAAATTAAAATTGTTATTAGTTTACCATTCAGAAAATTCGAGGGCGTTAAAAGGTAACATAAAAATGAATTTACCTGTAATATGGAAAGCAAATAGAAAAGCGCGGGTTACCAAGGAGTTATTTACTGATTGGTTTGTTAACCACTTTTGTCATGAAGTAAAACGGTATCGTCAAAAAAAATAACTTTGAAGAAAAAGCTCTTTTGTTGTTAGACAATGCTCCGGGACATCCTACTGATCTTAACACGTTGGACACATGCATTCCTGTCAAAGTTGTGTTTCTTCCAGCAAACACAACTTCCCTGATTCAACCATTGGATCAGGGAGTAATAGCATCATTTAAAGCTTATTATCTGCGTCGAACATTAAGCAGTTTAACTGAACTAGAGGTTAAAGAGGAAATGACAGTTAAAACTTTTTGGAAAAACTACACCATTTAAAACGCAATTGAAAACATTGATAGTTCTTGGAAAGAAGTCACTAAGAAATGCTTAAATGGAGTTTGGCGCAAAATATGGCCAGAAGTTGTACTAGAAGAAGAAAATAACATCCAAGAAATTATAAATGCAGTTATCCAGATGGCTCAATCAATAGGTTTCGAAAATGTCGATGAAGAGGATATTAGAAATTTATTGAATGCAGAAGATGATGGTTTTTCAGTGAAAGATTTAGAAAACCTTGTTAGCAATAAGACGAAGTTAAAGAAGTTCCTGCCGAAAAAGTGTTAACAACCAAAGATTTAAAAAGGTGCTTAAATGACATTGAAAGTGTTTTAAATTTTTTTAGTGAAAATGATCCTGATTTAGGAAGAAGTGTTATAGTTAAGCGATCAGTGTTAAATGCAATAACTCCGTATAGGCAATTGTTAAATGAAAGAGAAAAAGAGCATAAACAATCAACTTTAGACTCGTATTTTAAAATGTGATTTCACTTTGTATGTAAGTTGACTGTTTATTTAATAAAACTTTTCTTTGTCTGAAAAAAAAGCTTTTCATTTTCTTTAAGTAGGAACGTATCCCTATTCTGGCCATAGTATTTTTACCTCTGAAAACGAAGTTTCGCTTAACGAAGTAATTTCGTGGAACGCATCCTATTCGTTATTCGAGGTATGCCTGTACTTGTAAAAGTAAAATTCTGATCACAATAAATGCAGAAATTATCATACCATACAAAGAAAACTGCTTGCCTTAAACAGCATTTTGTTCAGGAATTCCATATTTGATTAAAATATGCAACATACACTGTGTCTACAAATTCTTAATACCAAAAATTAACAATTTAATTAAACCTACCTACCTTGATTGTGGAGCTCCAGTTGGAAATATAACCAGATATACATCAGAGAATTGTGATGAAAATATGACTGTGATTTTTAATCCATAATCATGCCAATTACTGGATTTTGTTTCTCAAGAAACAGGGTGAAATGCATATCTGAAAAGAAAATAACAATTTAGTTTCACATGTTTGGGAGTTTACTGAACTGTAAGGCTCAAAAAGTCAATTTTTGTTAGGATAATAACTTATATTATATTTAAAAAGCCAAAGATAAGCAGGGCACTATCATGCCATATAAGGCATGTGCTTATTGCTTACTTTGTTTGTGTGGAAGATATTTATGTGCTTGCTTGCTTATTTCAATTTGGCTACCAGAAATGTAAATGAAGTGAAGACTAACAACAGGGTAAAGTTAGTAAACTTCCAGTGGTGGATCTAAGAAATGATTCCCTGTCAGCAAAGCAAACCGAGTAGGTTTGCTTTGGATGAACTGCTCTGTATGGAATACCAATTCAATAGTTTATGAGTACGGAATATAATGATGGATGAAAAAATTACCAACACTTTCTATTTCAAAAAGGCATTTTACATTTATTAAAAACGTAAAGTGTGTTTAGAAGTGAAAACCAAGTTTTCCATCCACCAAGAGATTTCCAAATGGTTCCCACATGATTTTTAACAACCATATTATATCAATTGTTTGGCCCCAATGCTTTGAAACTTCCTAGTTTGGAATCTCTTCTGGCTTAAAACCTCTCTATCCCAATCTATAAAATTCATATGTTGCCTTCATCATTCTCCCAACTCTAATAATCATTCAGAACTCTGACTTCCTTCTTTGAAACTCTGCTCTCCCCAGTCTAACTTTCCTGACAGTGAGTTAATTTTTCATAGCGATTTTAATATTCACAACTCCAACTAGCTTCAGTTTCTAGTTATATGGACTGAGTTGTGATTTGTGGTTCCTAGAGGACTGCTAACATTGTATACTTACTTTGGGTTGTTGGTGAGGAAAAAGTCAAGTGTTGGGTGTATGTAGTTAGGGTTTTCTGATATTCTAGTAGGTAAATAAACAAGCATTTGAGGTCATTAGTAATCACAAACCCCTCAGCATCTCAACTCAGTGATGGCCTCTTCTCTAATGGAGCTCCACTCTCAAAACCATTCTTTGCTTTCTTGTAATGCCAGATGACCATTCAGTGGTCATCTGGCATTACAAGAATGAGAATTGGGAAAACCTGAGAAAGTTCTATTCTTCTTTTCCTTAGTTGTATTACTGTTTTACAGCTTCAGATCCAAATTTTTGCTCAGAACTTGTCAGTGAAATTATTGTAGGGATGAAATCCTTTATTCCACCCTAAAATCCTTTATCTGAAATTGTTGTCCTTTAAATAAATCTTGGTTTAGCAATAAATACGCTGACTGTTCAAGATAAGAATGTAATATATTACAACTGGCTTATATCCAAATAGGCCTCCGTAGCCGAGTGGTCAGGAGCGGGAGTGCAGTAGCACACGCTCTTTGAGTAGACCGGGGTTCAAGCCCCTGATTGCTGAATACGGTCGATCTGCCAACCCGCACTGGACCAGTGTGGCAGATTATGGTCCGTTTCCCTCAGCATGAATTGTTGAGGAGGCTTCCATCCTGCAGTGGGTTGATAATGGCTGCACTTTACTTTTTACTTTTACTATATCCAAATTGCAGCTTCATTTTCTGCTCCTAATCTCAATTCCAAACATGCTAAGAATAGAAAAAGTGCTTCTTGTCCAAATGGTAGTTCAGCATTCTGGTCTCTTCCCAAAGATATTGGCCACAACTTCTGGCCATTTATACTCTCTTTTGTTACAACCTGATGGTTTTATTGCATCCTCATCTAGAGATAAAGCCGAATTAGTACATCTTACTTTTCTTTTAAGTTTTGAATCAACAATCTTAGTATATCACCCCCTACCATACCAAATACACTCCACGCAATGCCTCCAGTGGTCTTTTGAGAGAAAGATGTTAAAAGAATTCTGGTCAGTCTTCATGCTGAGAAAGCTGTAGGACCTGATGGCATTTCTCCACTTATTATCGAAACCTGTGCTCACTTCTAATCTGTATTGCCTTTTTACAATTTCTTATTCCACTAGTTTTTCCTTCTACTTAGAAATTTGCTCACATCAAGCAAATTCCTAAAAAGGGAACTTGCTTGATATGAGCAAAACATTATTCTAACTTTTATACATAGAAAAATATATACACTGTTTTACCTTACAGAAATGCCAATTAACTACATCTTTAGCATTTTTATCTGTTTTGGCCCCAGCATAAAAAGAAAAAAGTTGGACCTTCCCAGTTTAAACTGATATGATGAAATGATAAAAAAAAAAACATGAACACAAAAATAAAAATATTAAAAATACATTATACACAGAAGTATTTACAGTAAAAATGAATGTATAAGTCTGTTACGCTGTGATTTTTATTGCTAGCCTCAACTGCTGAAATTAACAATTTTTTAAAAAAAAATTTCAAATATGGATACACCCTATTTTTAAATAATAAAGAAATTACTAAAAAAATTAAAACATACATTTCCCTTAAACATAGTCATGTAATAAAAATATGATTCTTCATCTTATAATGTGGTTGCTATATCATGAAAAAACAAATACCATAGGCATGTTATAAGCAGACGTAGTGAAGCCCTATGAGTTTTTCTAGCAGCTTTGCACCACATAGAGAACATGTCAGAATGTACAATTAACCTTAACCTTTTTTCACTATCAACACATGATACAAAGGTTGG
This sequence comes from Mastigoproctus giganteus, assembly GCF_048544385.1. NCBI lineage: Eukaryota > Metazoa > Arthropoda > Arachnida > Uropygi > Thelyphonidae > Mastigoproctus > Mastigoproctus giganteus. The sequence continues at coordinate 212,814,457 of NC_143577.1, read as the reverse complement.
CAGAGTTGTTAATAACAGTAATGGCATTGTGTTACTGCAACAGGATCTGGAAAAGTTGGGCAGAGGGGTTGAAAAGTCGTAACTGAAGTTTAACATTGACATATGCAAAGTACTGCATATGGGTAGAAGTAACCCCAGAGAAACATACCAACTGTATGGTACTACACTTAGGGTGGTAGAAAATGAAAAAGATCTGGGAGTAATTGTGCAGTCAGATATGAAGTTTTCTGAGTAGTGCGACAGGCTGCCGGAGCAGGTCATGGGGTATTGTCAGTGATATACAGGAATTTTGCTAGTAAAGAAAAAGGAAGGAGGTGATTATCTCTTTGTGTAAGGCAACGGCCAGGCCACGCCTCAAGTACCGCGTACAGGTCTGGAGGCCTCATTTTAGGAAGGATGTAGAGTTGCTTGAGAGTGTGCAGAGAAGGGCAACAAGATTGGTGATGGGAACGAAGGAGTCCTCTTACCAAGAAAAGCTAAGTTCTGCAAATTGCAGAATCTGGAGATTAGGCGCCTGCAAGGTGATTTGATTGAGGTGTATAAGGTATTGAATGGGGTTGAGCAGGCTCAATGCTGATGGGATTCTTCTGCTTGCTCAGATTACGAACCTAAAGGTGCATAAATTCACATTGAGGAAAGACAGTTGTAGAATAGATGTGTGGAAATTTGCCTTTAGCCAGCGGGTAGTTGATTGCCGGAACAACCTTCCATCAAAGAGAAACTGGACAAACGTTTAGAGGGAGGTTTTTTTTTTTTTTTAGCTGATGGTACATAAGCTTGCTTTCTTGCATCACATGCCTCTACTACTAACTACCTTTAGTCTAGTGCTACCCAAATCACACATTAGTATGGAATTACCACTATTACCCAAATGCAGTACTTTTCATTTATCAGGAGTTAAGCTTCAATTTCCACCATTTTTGTGCCCATCTGTCTAGTTTATCTAGAACTCTTAGTTGTGAAAGAAAAAAAAAAAAAAACAGAGCAGCTTTGTAGCCTCTATGATTACCTCCTGGAATCCTTCCCTATTTGCATTTCTTAACATTACTGAAAAGAATTTTAAAAAAATGATTATATGTCACTGTAGTCACCTTTATGAAAACAAAATCCTTCCTTTTACTCTTGGGAGTAATTACTTCCTTGAATAAATTCCACATTAATAAAGCCCATTTCTTTAAGAACTCAAATTCATTACCAAAATGCTAAATTTCCACTTAATTTCCTCTCTCTCTCTCTCTCTCTCTCTCTCTCTCTCTCTCTTCCCCCCCCCCCTCTGTACCTTGCATACACAAGCATCTCCTGTAGCATTATGTTCAGCTACAAATAAACATTTTCATGTTAAGGTTTCTCAGAGCCAAAATTCATACATCCAAAACTGTGTGCATTCTGTGGTCAGTTTTCTGTTTTTCTGGACAAAAACCCCAAATTTCCAGGTAGGGGCCATGGTAGCTGCACCTGACTAATTCAGTTACTGCATGGAAAAAAAAAAAAAAAAACCCTACAAAAATTCCTCCTATCTTTGAAGGACTTTAACCCAACACCTTATCCACACATTGTGAAGGATCATAACCATTATGGCGCCTCCGTAGCCAGGTGGGAAGGAGCAGCAGAGCGCAGCACATGCTTCTTGATTAGACCGGGGTTCGAGCCCGTCACCACCAAATACGGAGGATGCGGAAAGGTCAAGGAATGACCACCGCATATCCCGGAGCAATATGGCCTTAGTTGCTAATGCTCCTAAAAACCAACCAAACAAACATAACCATTATGCTACTGCTAAAAATTCAAATTATTACTTTAACAGCTGGAGCTTGTCACTCATATCTATACCATGTATTTTTTTTTTTTTTTTATAGAAGAGCATGTTCACAGATCAATTTCCATGTTGTGCTTATTGAAAAACCTGAAATAAACTGTGGTAAAAATCTTACTCCCTCCACCTGAATGTGAAATGAAGAGAGCTTTAGCCATTCCCAGTCATCAATAGGAATGAACCCAAATCACTCCATATGAGTGGCAGGTAGTGATGTATCACACCGACTTAGCTGCCACAGAGGGCAAGCTACTAATTACATGGGACATGTATTCACTGTCTAGATTGTTTCCAGTAATTCCCCTACAATCCACCAATGACAGCTGTGTTGCAGCATCTCTGCACAGCCTGTCGTGTGTTGTGTGGGTTTGTGGGTTTTTCATTATGCTCTGTAACAACACAATGTTAAGGAAAGTAACCAGGAGAGTAGTGAGCAGCACAGTGGAATGGTTATAGGTTTTCCATTCATTGTCTCAAACTATCTTTCTCTCACGCATTCTTTTTGTGTATATGTTTATTGTGGAATATCATTCTACATGAGACTGTTGTACCTAATTAAGTTCAAAATAAACTTAAATTGTTAAAAAAGAAAGAAAAAAGGTAATTGTAAATACTTATTTTCCTGATTTTACATTATAAATGTAAGTTTTGGTGTATCATGTGATTAGAGAGAGTTTTAATAAATGGAGTGAATTAATGTTAAAAAGGTTAAGAATAAAACATTAATTAAAAAGTATCTAATCAAACTAAAAGTATAATGAAAAATAAAGTTGTAATAAAGATATTAATCAGATATCTGTTGAAGTTACACTGCCACAGACTGCATGAAAGCTAAAATATATTTGTGATCATTTCTTAACTCTTTCAAGCTGAAGTACAGTATCTTACGAAAAATGGTTAAACAGAATAGAATGATTGTTAAAACTTGTATGTACAGAAAAGGGAACCTATTTAATCTAAAGCTAACTAAATGCCAAGAAACTTAAAACATAAGCTTGCTTTTTCCAAAGTATGTTAGAGCATGAAGGTAAGTTTTTTTGAGATTAAAACTCTGAAATGCATTAGTACAAATTTTCATTGTACTGATGAGAAAACAAAATTTCAGAGCTGTAGAAAAGGAATTTTGTATGCCAAAGACAGAGTCAACTGCATTTATCCTTCAAAGATTCAAATTATATTCACAATTTGATGGATAAATAAGTATGTGTGTCATCTACTGGCAAAATCAAACTTTAAAGGAATCACACAAACAGTGAACACAAGCAAAAAAGTTAGTCTAGGTTTAAAGCAATTCTAGAATTAGGCAGCTAATTACCTATGGCAAAAAGAAAAGGGGAAACAGCAATTTGGATATCGTGTGTAACCTGGAAAATAGTGAGTTAGTCCATAGTTCAGTGTTTCCTAATATTTTTTCAAACAGGGACCACTTTTATATTTGAGATAGAGGCCACAGAAACTATACATGCAAATATATTAATAATTATTTAAATACAATGATATATACCATGCTTAACATATGTAGTAAATGTTAGGTTGTTACAGACATATCTGTATCTCTCAAAGAAAAAGTTCTGTTTTACTGTATAAAAGAGTTCTGTGTTACACATAACACGGGGAGAAATACTAGGTTAGTTGACTAAAAGGGCACACAACATAAGCTAGGGCAACCTCTGAATACATGTTACACAGTACCCGCAATAAGACCTTGATTCACAGAACTTCCTTCAGTAATTCCACCTCCCCCCACCAAGCCAAGACATTCTCAGTGATCTGAGCCATATGCTTTTCTGCTCTAGTCCGAGGAATAATTTTAGTTAAAAAAATTACATTAGACCCACAGCACTATATCTCAATACTGCACTACTAGCACAGTAACACTATTCAATAAGTTGCAGTACAATAATAGCACATTATTCCCAGCTCCTATAGCAATATTATTATTATTAGCCATATGGTGCAAGGAAGCCTAAGGCTTATGCTGCACTAGCCAAAAAAAATTCTCGAGTTACCCTGAGTGAGTGAGTGAGAGTGAGAGAGAGAGACTGAAGTAAAGGAATCACCAAGAAAGATGATATCCAGCTCTGGGGTTAATATGTAGCTTGGAAACAAAATCTGAACAAATTTCAGAGAAAAGAAGATTGACGATAAAAAAAAGATGAACAGTCCAGATATTTCTTATGTTTGAATATATCAATAACTAAATTGTCACTAATTTACAAAATTATATTATTTTATACTAAGGTGTGTGTGTGTGTGCGTGCGCACGTGCGTGAGAGGGAGAAGGAAGAGCAGACAAAAGAAGTACACATCCTAAGTATTAATTTATGTTTAGAATATAAAACTAACATTATCCTGTTTACTTTTAGATATAATAAGATTCTAATATATATATATATATATATATATATTAGAATAGCCAGAGAGAGAAAAACATTTTGACAATCATTTAAATTAACTCTTAAAATCAATTAACAAGTCACTACAATTTATATTACTTACCAGAAAAATGCATTGTCAAACAAGTAATCACTGAGAAGTTTGAGTATTTTTATATTAGAAAATACTGATAAAGTAACCCAAATCAGCAAACACCCAAGGCCAAAGGTTATCATTATATTAACAATAATGTGTGTGAAAGGAAGCCATTTGATTGGACAGCTTTCTGTGTGAACAAATGACACACCTTCAGAAGGACCAATCTTCCTGCTATACACGTGAACACCCACAAAACAGAACATGATACACAAAATTGAGTCAACGACCAGATTTAACTGGAATGGAAAAGCTTATCTAAAATAAGTTTACCAAGCATTTTTCATGAGATTGCATTATGAAAAGCAATGATAAATAAAAATATTTTTAAGCTTGTTTTTCAGAAAGAATATTGACACCAACCTCGTTATTAGACAAAGAATAAATAAGTTGTTATAGAAGAAAAGGTTACAACTAATATTAAAAATATAATTAAATAGCACTTAAGCACAATTTATAGCAACAAATTTAACAAACTAGCTATATATAAATATACACTGAAAGGCTTAAACTCTTAACTTATATTTCCTTGAATAATTAAAAACTGTTGAAACTTCAGACTAGAGTGAAACATCAAAAGATGCTTTATTAAAAATATTCTGCTTAAAGAGCACAAATTAAATCACAGAGCTTCTCAACAAGTTTCAAAGAATGAATGGTTTGCATTCTATATCTGGATTGATCCCCAAATGTACTCTTGTAAAAACAAAAATCCTCACCACTTACTTCCAGCCATGTTTAATAAAATTTTGCACAGCAATTTAAATTAACTAGGTTCTGTTGAACTTTGTAGACCTTTCACTGAGAATAAGACAATGCATAGCCCAGTTTCCCTTTATATGAAGTAGCTAAAATTGCTCATTCGTTGAAATTTATAGCAATGGCCTCGTGATTTAAATGTTTTCATAAGCTAATCTGAAGAGGCCCAAAACTGCAATTTACAAGAAAGTTTTACACATACAGTATATAGTGTGGTACACTGCTTTTCATTGGCTAAGACCAGCTAAGGGATTTCTTAACCTGTGAGGAAGACTTAGTGAGTGGTCAATGTGACTAAAGAAATCAAACAAACCATGCAAGATGATTGCTTTCCTTTTTCCCAAAGGAAGGTGGTGAAATTTGGTGAGGACATTATGGTGTTAAAAAAAAGTATGACATTTGTCAAATTTAAATTTTCTCTAAACTGATTAAAAATATATACTGCTTTATAATATAAGATGGCTTGCATCTGTGTGTGTGTTTTTTTTTTGTAGAACAGGAAGAAAAAAAAACGAAGTGAGTCAATTTTCCCCATTTTGCATTACTAATAAGTAATGCTTCAAAAAGTAAATGCTACTTATTCTCTCAAATTGTGAGACTACTCCAGGAGTTACTATGCATGTCACTACTAATAAGTAACACAGCAAAAGAAAACAATTATAATGGGGTGCTAATAAGCATTGATATAGTCACCTGCCTGATGGGGGGGGGACAGCATCACATTGCTAAGAAGCAACATTATACTTCTCTTCCTGAGTTATTTATTAGTAATCTTACATTTCTGAAAGACTTGTTGCATTTTCATTACACTTCATGTCATTTTTTGCCTTTTATAAAAAACATGAGTCCTCTCAAAGACATTAAAAACTTACACCGGGCTTAGGAATAATCATTTGCTCACACTGGAAACAAGTTCTCAGACCTTTTGCAATCTCTCATCTTGTGTTAAATTGTTGGATTATCACATAAGACCTAGCCTCCCACCAATGAGTTACCAATAAGCATGAAATGGCCATCTGCATGTGTGCAGTGGGTGGGTAGCACCACATTACTATCACCAATTACTAATCATTACTAATTAGTTGTCTATACATAGTGTATATACAGGTTGCAGAGAAACTCTACTGATAAACTTGAACAGGTGATAGATGGTACCAAAAGAAACATTTTTTGTCAAGTAAACATAGGTCGCAAATGAGTCGTTATAGCAGTAGAAGATATTAAAGTGTTGTAAAAATCAGAACAATGCATTCAGTTATTTAATGTCATTTAATGCATACAAATCATTTGCTGTTGCACACAAAATAGAAAAAACAATTCATAAGAAGCGCTCGAACTGGTGACTGTGATGTTCAATGCTTAACTCACATCGACGCATCATTGAATGTTGTAGGCGTTGGAAGTTCTTAGTACTGTCTTGTATCTCTGCATTTGCTGCGACAATCCATGCTATACGTTCCTCCACTGTGTCAACTGGTGTTTCATACACAAGAGTCTTCATGTATCCCCAAAAGAAAAAGTTCAAACAAGTCAGATCAGGTGACCTCGCTGGCTAGGCTACAGGTCCACCTCGACCAATCCATCAGCATGAAAGGTTGTAAGTAAGTGTGCATACAACTTTTCCAGGCTGATGGATTTTGACAGACATTTCACATCTGTCAAAATTTGGTGGTGTGCCATCATATTGGAACCACATTTGTGCTCAGACAATCAGAGGAACATTATCCAACAACTCTGGAAGTGTTTGCTCTAGAAAACACAAAGAGTCATCCATCTAAACATGCAGGCAATATGTATGGTCCAACTAAAACGTTTCCCACAATTCCAGCCCATACGTTGACACTAAACTTATGTTGGTAGCCATGTTCAACCATTGCATGGGGATTATTCTCTGCCCACACATGACTGTTGCGGCTGTTGAACAATCCCTCTTGGGTTAAACATGCATCATCGGTGTAAAGCACATTATTGGCAAAATCAGGCTGCAAGTTGGTTTCCTGTAAAAACCAGTGGGAGAACTTGACACGGTGGGCAAAGTCAGAAGGTTCTAGTGCATGCACTTTCTGGCATCTGAAAGGATGTAGTCCTGCTTCATGCACATCCCACACCAAGCGATGCAACGGCTCTTGTGCTGGCAGAAGGAGTATTAGCAAAGATCTGCAAAACCTGTTCCTCAAACAAGGTGTCCTAGCAGTGCACTGACATCCAGTATCATGCATATTCACAACGAAAGGGCTATTATCCCACAATCTTTGGTGTATCGTAGCAAATGTTGTGTGGTGAGGCAACCTTCTGTCTGGGAAGCATTCTTGATAAATCCTGCGAGCCTCTCTTCCATTTGCTGCGGCATACATTAAATAGATATCCGCCATCTCTGCAACAGTGAAATGCTCCATGTCTGTGCCCATACTAATCATAATATGACATTACACATTTATGCTATTAGTGGCAGATACACACCACTCCGAGGATCTCTCAATGTATGCATACGTTAATGGTAGTCATACGTTCGAGCACTGTGTTATGGATTGTTTTTTTCTATTTTGTGTGCAACAGCAAATGATTTGTATGTATTAAACGACATTAAATTACTGAATGTGTTATTCTGATTTTTACAATCCTTTAATAGCTTCTGCTGCTTATAGCAAGATTGTAAATGAGTCGTTATACAACTCATTTACAACCTATGTTTACTTGACAAAAAATGTTTCATTTGGTACCCTCTCTCATCTGTTCATTGTTGATAGTTTCTCTGCACCCTGTACAAGTGAAAACACATTTTGGATATTCAAGTATTACTCAATAAGGAAAAGTTGGATCCACACCAAATTTTTGATGTTCTGTTAATCCTTTGAAAGGTTTCAGATCCAGTTTCAAAACTACTCAATAACCAGTAACACATGGTTGTACTGAATGCCACTTGAGTCATTAATGCTACTTACAAAAAACAAAGCAGCGAAATTTGATACAGTAAGCCCTCAATTTTACAGACTATTGGGGATGAGAGGGTGATCTGTTATTGCCAAATGTCCCTTAAATCAAAAGTATTTTCCAAGACAGCCATTTTTACCCCCACATAATTGAAAATTTAAAGTTATTTTTGTATGTATATATTAGAAACACCGGAATAATGTTAAACAATAAAAAATAAACTTTTAAATTTACCTTGACTTTACTGGTTGATACAAAGTCAACAGAAAATAATTTATTGTGATCTTACAGTTGTCTGTAAAAACTGTATTCACAGTTGAAGTTGAGATGCTGGTGGAATGGCATTCCCAAAGCATCCAGCTAGCTTCTTACCAGATCAACTTACCTTCAGTACTGTTTTATCTGCTGGCATAAGTGAATACCAGTTGAGTGCTATTATAGAAACCACATTTAAACTAAATCTTCAAGGTTAATATTGACTGCTATATTCAGTGCTTTATACTGCCAATAATTGAAACACTTCCGTCAATACTCCTTATCCTGTGGGTCAAGGCTGCATCTGTGAGGTTCCTCTTGAAAATAATGAACCTGTATTAACTGTTGGAGTGCTACTGTCCACAGTCTATAATTTGAAATTACTGCAATACCAATGAAACTCATTATGCAGGCAAAGTTTTTTTTTCCCTTCTGTAAGCATAAAGACCATTACATTAAAGATACAAAACTTGGAGTTGTTTATTCATAATTCAAATATTACTTGCTTTTAGCCTGTCTGTAGTTATTTAATAAATGGTAGATATCAGTTGGAGATGTCATCTTTTAGAGATGCTATTTATTTGATTGTAGTGCAATACCAGTACAACTTATTGCAAAGCCAATGTTTTGTATAGAGAACAGTAGAATAGACTGCCTGTATTTATTTAAGTTTAACCTTGTTTTTGCAATATCTTATACAGTTTTTCTTCTTGCTCTATATTCCTCACAGATGGGAAAGAGATAGAGTCCAACTTCTCTAACAGCTATAATTTCTAAGCGGCACTAAGATGCACACACATACTTTCTCTTTTCATTAGTATTCTTAGGCCCAAGGTGATACACTTTAAGTGAGGTTACAATAAAGAAACTGTGCAGAGAAGCGCTTAACAATATGATAGTGAGTTCGTCTATAAACAAGCAGACACTTGCTCGCGATATGATTCCCAGTTTCCTAACAGCCCAGCAGATTTCATGAGCATCTCAGAATACACTCTGGTACTGGCTGCTTTTTTCATGTGTTATATCGAAGTTTGCAAAGTTGAGGTTTTACTCTATTAACAGTAAATCTTTATTAAAAAAATTAAATATGTAAGCATGCCTGCCGAAATAGGTGATATATGTAGTCTGGATATTTTTTTTAACCTAATGTTATTAACATATCAACATGTAGTTGCTATACACAGACAAAATGTGAGCCTGTTACCTAACATTGCTTTTTTTAGGTGAATCCATTAAATTCAAGTCCATAAACAAAAAAATTACAAATTTATGTATTTAAAAATTAACAAACTTGATTAAAAATCTGAAGAAAACAAAACTGAACAGAAAACCAAAAGTCACATCCAATTATCAGTATCAGAAAAATTCTGACTAAATCTGAAGAACTGGCTGATAAGGATATGGGGACAATAAAGAATTCTTTACTGGAACAATTATTGTTCCAGTAAAGATTCATGATTTGAAGATTAAGCTGCTGTTTGCAAGAAAAGTAATAAAAGAAATAATTAAGTAAAAGTAAAATCAAGAAAAAAAAAGAGAGAATCGACTTTTTTCAATTCAAAGGAAACAATATTTATGATATGCTCATGATTATCTCCAGTAACAATATGTAATCATGTCTAGAATTCTGAGTTTTGTACATGGGAGCATTAGCATTAGTAGAGGCATGTGATGCAAGAAAGCAAGCAAGCTAAAAAAAAAAAAAAAACTAACCTGTTTCACCTATCCATACACTCCAAAAGTTTGTCTAGCTCAGCCTTGAATTTATTTAAGCTATCAGCTTCCACCCACTGACTAAATGCAAATTTCCACACATCTATTTTACAGCTGTCTTTACTCAATTTGAATTTATGCCCCTTCAGGTGCAGAATGTGAGCAAGACAAAGAATCCCATCAGCATTGAGCTTGCTTAAACCATTCAAGGCCTTATACACCTCAATCAGATCACCTAGTCTCTAGACTTTGCAATTTGCAGAACTTAAGCCTTTCTTGGTAACAGCAACCCTTTGTTCCACTCACTAATCTCATTGCCCTTCTCTGTACAGAATAGCTCTAAATCTTTCCTAAAATGAGGACTCCAGACCTGTATGCAGTACTCAAGGTGTAGCCTGACCATTGCCTTATACAAGGGGATAATCACCTTCTTATCCCTACTAGCAAAATTCCTATATACCATTGACATTGAGCAGAAGACTTTTGCAAGAAATAACACAACAATTTTTCGTAAAGGAACTAAAGTAAACTAAGTTTTCATCTTTCACAAATTCTCTAAAAAAACATAAACCTCATATATTTAAACTAACACGGTCTTCTATTAACAACAAAACTAACAACAATAAAGTCACTGATTAAAGAGGTAATGCAGGCCCGTCTGGACACTAATGCAATTATACTGCAATCACAGCATGGATTTATTAAGGGACAGATGTGTCTAACCAATCTGATAGGTTACTGTGATGCAGTGACCAAGGAAACGGATGCTAAAAATTTTTTTCGTATAAGCTTTTGACACTGCTGCACATAAAAGACTGCTGTACAAGTTAGTGCAAAGTGGCATTAAAGGCAAGTTACTGCTATGGATAAAGGGTTGGTTATATGGAAGAAGACAAGAGTGTTAATCAACGGACATTGCTCTTCGTGCACTAATGTTATTTTTATTTATTTATTGTTATTTTATTATTTTATTTTTTTTATTAAAACCCCAAATGTAAGAGCTAATAGAACCTATAGCACTTAGTACGGTGTACTGGCTGGAGATTATTTTTAACTGTTTGTAGCACATGTTCGGAGTGCATTGAAGAGAGAGAGAGAGAGAGAGAAAGTGGTAATTATAGAAGCCAATTCAGAAGAAGTGCTCACTGAAGTATCTATAGAAAAGGCATGCAGCAAAAACATAACGCCTGTAAGACAGAGGGTGGAGAGACTTCGTTAGAGATGAGTCATTAATTAACCTAGCTGCCCTCTTCTGAATGGAATCTAGAAGTCCAACAGAGGTTTTGGGGACACCACACCAGATGTGCAAACAATATTCCATGGTAGGGCAGATTTGTGATTTATAGAGTGAACAGCCGTTTGGAAGAAAAGTAATGCCAAAAGCAAAAGAGAAAACCAACTTTCTTAGATGCAGAGGAGCAACATTTGGTAGATGACTTTCATCAACCGGTGAAATAACACCACTCTGCTTATTGGAGGCTTGAAGTGGTGAAACCCATGTTTAGTCTCTAGAGCAAAGTTTCCGGCATCCCCCTCCCCCCCCATACTTCTCCTTCAACCCATGCACGGTACTAAGTACTATAGGTTTTGATACCTTTCGTGTTTGGGGTTTTCATAAAAAAAAATATATATATATATATTTGTAATGTGCTTATGCCAAAAGAGATCAGAAGTCAGGGTAATCCCCAATAGAAATATATGATCTTGATATATATCTCTAATCCCCAATAGAGATATATGAAGATAAGCATAGGAGCAGAAGAATCCTTTTGCAAGTATAAGACAGAACTGAGTTTTAGAAGGATCGAATTCAATTTAAGTTATCTTTGTCCCACTGGAGATCAGCATTTAAGGAATTAGTAGTGAATACTCGAGAAGTTGAGCTGTTTGTGCAGGGCAAGGTTTCAAGCAGGAGGTGGAATGCATGCACTATCATCATCAGCAAAACTATGGAGAGGATTTCTGGTCAATGGAAGGTCATTAATATACAAGAGGAAAAGAGCGAGAGAAAGAAATGAACCTTGGGAACACCAGAATTAGTGTTCCCAAGTTAGAAGAATCTACCATCACCTGCAGTTAGCAGTCAGAGAGAAAATTGGATACCCAATTACAAAAAACACTTTGCAAACCATAAGATGGAAGCTTATTTAGTTAGACCTTTATGCCAAACATGATAAAAAGCCATTGAAATGTCAAGAGCAACTGCTTGAGTTTCACCAAACATTTCCATTGAATTTGTCTATAGATGGGTTGTTTGTTTGTTTCGGGATTTATTGGGCGCATCGGCAACTATGACCATAGTGCGCCAATCTATAGATGGGTAACAAAGCCAAACTATCACCAGTGGACTGGCATTAAGGGAATCCATACTGATGATCATTGAGCAGATGGAAGACTTCTAGAGTTTAGAAGTGGGCAGTTAATAGATTTCTCTATTACCTTAGAAAGAGCAGAAATGCAATGGGATAACAACTGGATGGAAGGAATGAACAAATTTCCAAGCAGAAAGGAAAACACCTGTGCAATAAGAAAGTCTAAAAAGGTGACACAGAACAGGAGTAAGCTCAGGGACACATGTTTTGAGAACAAGTGAAGAAATACTATCAGGACCTGGTGTTTTCTTGACATCAAGGCTGTTCAAATCCTTCTATCCTTTTGACAGAAGACTATAGGAGATATTGAATGGAGCATACTGGAATGGTATGAGGTGGTTTACCAAGATCATCAATACACGAGTTGGAAGAAAAGTAGGATGCTAGCAAATCAGCTTTATCTTTGGCTGAAGTGACAATAGAACCATCTGGTTTTGAGACACGTGGGAACAGAGATGGGCAAACATTGTAGCCAACAGCTTTGACAAGAGACAAGAATATCAACTATCATTTTGACAAGAAGCAAGATTTCTACTATTAGCCTGTTTAAAATCTAGTTTATACTGATAAATAACTGCTTTGTAATTGTTGAGAGCTTTGGTTTAGGATGAAAATGAACCTGGAGATTTGAATACAAATAACAGATAACAAGCTAAATAGGATATGCAACATTCTTATCTTGAACAGCCTTAGCTCGTTTATTGGGAAATGAAGGTTTAGATAAAAGATGAGTTTTTAAGGTGGAGTGTGGAATAAAGGATTTCATCCCTACAAGAATAACTTCACTGACACAATCTGAGCGAATGTTGACATCAGAAGATTTGAAATAGTAATCTGACCAAGGAAAAGAAGTAAAGAAGTCTTGCAGAGCATCCTATTTTTCATTTTTGTAATGCCAAACAATACAAGGTTGAGAATGGCCACGAGAGAAAGGCTCCATTGTAGAAGAGACCATCACAAAGTTGTGATCTGAGGTGCCTAGAGGACCACTCACCTCGACCATGTACTTAGAAGGGTTGTTTGTGAGAAAAAGATCAAGCATGTTGACTGAATGTTTAGGATCGTCTGGTATTCTGGTAAGTAAATGAACAATTTGTGAGGTCATTAGGAATTGCAAAAGCCTCTGCATCTTGACCAGCTGGGTCCGTGTGACTAGAAAATGGAAACCAGCTGGAATTGTGTACATTAAAATCACCAAGGAAAATTACGCCACTGTTAGGAAAGTTGGACTGGACAAAGTCAAGTTTCAAGTGATTAGTGGAGTTAGGAAAACAACAGAGGCAACAAATGAATTTGACAGAATTTGGTAGGGAGATTTTTAAGCTAGAGAAGATAGAAAAGAGGAGATTCCAAATTACTGCCTCTGACAGGGAATATCAGAACAGACATATACACAAGTACCATCTTTGAAGTATAAGGAATCATATAGCAAATAATTTGGACAACTGAGATGAGCAGTGGTTGAATCAACTGATAACTGGAATTCTCTCAGAAAAAGTACATGGGGTTTGGCAGACTGTAAATGGAAATTAACATCACTGAGACCACATATATTTGTAAAATGAACAAGTGCTTGGGAGGTTTAGACACAGATAACTTTGTTCTATTAGTTTGACAATTCATGATGTATTCAGTAGTAAAAAAAGGTGGGAAGACATGCTGTATGAAGTAATAACATTTATGGAATATGGCATATACATGGCAAGAATATAAACAGCTCCTTAACACAACATGGCCCAGACAATGTCACCCCCATGCATACACACTACTCAGACTCCCTCCATTCACTGTCTGGCAGAGTAGAGGCAGGGAGATTATACATTAGCTGATCTAGAAGCCTCCTAGAGAGTTACTGATGGGTTCAATCCGATGGACTATCTAGCGGGCAGCCTGCAACACATTTTAGAGCTGTAGCCTTGATATGTACAGAAGATTAGATCTTGCCATGATGTCCATCATAACCTCAAAAGCCATCAATCATATTGCATGACAGAAGAGATGAAGGGGGTTGCCAGAGTTTTGCTCTGGAGACTAACCATGGGTTCCACCACTTAAGAAAAGTGGTGGTACTGCACTGGTTGATGAGAGTCATCTGCCATCTAGTATTGCCTGGTAACACAGAGGGGTGGCATTCCTCCATGTGATGTGAGCACCACACCTTGACCTCTGCTTATGTCAGTTCCCACCCACGTGGTCACATCCAGTAAGCTAGGAGCTGTATTTCAGGATTTGCACATGGAGGTTATACCTAGAGTTATTAAAAGTCCCACCATTGTGCAGACACAAGCGGAGGATTTGGCTGTCAAAGACCGACTGGACTTCACCAAAATTAGGTCCAATTGACCTGTCACCCGAATATCAGTTCCATCAGCATTTTAAGACTCCCAGGTAGCAAGCCCTGCTTGGCATACCTGATAGAATATCTGAAACAGCCTCATTGGACCAAATTAGTGGAGTCCCCCTAGGGTTTGATGTTTTCTATATTTATCAATGATATTGATGAAGGCATATCAGGCTTAATGTCCAAGTTTGCAGATGAGACACAAAGGTTGACAGGGTGGTTAATAACAGGAATGATGGTATGCTACTGCATCATAAAATACTGCATCATAAAAGTTAGACAGATGGACTAAGAAATGGCAACTGAGGTTTAACATTGACAAATGCAAAGTACTGAATATGGGTGGCATAACTGTAAACCCAGAATAATGTACTAACTGTATGGTATTACACTCAGGATAGTGGAAAATGAAAAAGACCTGGGGGTAATTGTGCAGTTAGATATAATAATTCATTGAGCAGTGCAGACAGACTGCCAGGACAGCTGATGGGGTTTTGTCAATGATATACAGAAATTCTGCTAATAGGAATAAGGTGATGGTGATTATCCCTTTGTACAAGGCCATTGTTAGGCTACATCTTAAGTACTGCATAAAGGTCTGGAGGCCTCACTTTAGGAAGGATGTAGATCTGCTGGAACGGGTACTTGTTTGTTTGTTTGGTTTTTTTTTTTTTTTTAGGAGCATTAGCAACTAAGGCCATATTGCTCCGGGATATGCGATGATCATTCCGTGACCTTTCTGCATCCTCCGTATTTGGTGGTGATGGGCTCGAACCCCGGTCTAATCAAGAAGCATGTGCTACGCACTGCTGCTCCTTCCCACCTGGCTATGGAGGTGCTGTGGAATGGGTGCAAAGAAGGGAAATCAGATTGGTGAAGGGAGCAAAATGGTGCTCTTACTATGAAAGACTTCAGTTCTGCAATTTCAGCATCTGGAGACTATGACTAGGCACCTGTGGGGATATCTGACTGAGGTGTTTAAGGTTTTAAATGGATTGAGTAAGCTAAATTTTAATGACATTCTTCCTCTTATTGGGAAAACAGACAAGGGGGAGTAAATTCAAGTTGAGACAGGATGGTGGCAGGGCAGATGTGCGGAAGTTTGCATTCAGCCAGCAAGTGGTTGATTGTTGAAACAGGCTTCCATCTGTTGTTGTGAAGTGGATGGTTTGAATAAATTTAAGGTAGAACTAGACAAATTCTTGATGGGTAAAGTGTGTAGTTTTTTTTTCCTAGCTGATGCTATATAAGCTTGCTTTCTTGCATCATTTGCCACTACCACAATGCAAAAAAAACTATCTGATATTATTAAACCCTTGATATTTATTATTAGGGCTTTAATTTTTTTAAATGACTTAAGTGTTTGTCTATAATATAAATATCAATAAAAATAAATAAGAAGCAACAAGGGCCAGTGTTACAATCAGGTGCATTAGATAGCAAGTTTAACTAACAGCTTAATATATTTAGCAATAAGAATAACAGTAGATAGCATTCAGGAAATATAGTCACATACTGAAGAGCAATATCCCAGTTTGTCTGAAACGTAAAATAATGAACTAATGTATACTCCCCACCATGACTTATGGAAGTGAAACTTGGGCACTCACCAAAAGAATGGAAGAGAAGCTAAGAACTACACAGCGAAGAATGGAACGAATTATATTGGGAATCAGACTGTTAGATAAGAAGAGAAACACATGGATTAGGCAGCAAACTCAAGTAAAGGACATTCTTATCAAAACTAAAGAACTAAAATGGTCTTGGGCAGGACACATAGCTCGAAGACATGATGACAGATGGACTAAGAAAATAACAGAATGGTACCCAAGAGGAGCTAGAAGAAAACCTGGAAGACAAAGGCGGAGATGGATAGATGAAATTCATGAGTTTTTGAGTAGTAAATGGATGGCCAGTGCTCAAAACAGAAAGAACTGGAAAGTTGCTGGAGAGGCCTTCATCCTGCAGTGGATTGAAAATGGCTGATGATGATGATAACAGTCTAATGACAGCCATAAACAAAGGTAAAACTAATTATTGCATGCTTCTACTGGAACATACAATGACCTGGTAAGTTGGGGGGCTTTACAAGACCCAGGTCAACGTGGGAGGAGTAATTATATGAACTTATATTATACGCTAATACTAGGAGAAAATAAAAAATTTAATATGTAATTAATATAAATTAATATTAATTAAAATAAAAATTTTATAGAAATTAATACTATGCTGGCACACCTATGGCCATTATGATTACTTCAATGCATAATGAAATATTTTCTACAAATTTCTGATAGAAAGCTAGTAGTATTATGTTCCATTCCCTCAAAGCACTCCTTTGTAAACTCTATTAACAAAGAGGGTTGTCATAGCTGTATCCTAATTCAGCATTTCAATTCATCTGAAAGATGCTCAATTGAGTTGACATAGGTTCTCTTCTTCTGCACGTTCATAATTCTGGTTTTGTTACATGGATGCTACAGGTTCTATTTTACTAAACCAGTTTTTGAAGCAAAATTTTATGATTTTTGCAGCATAATTTTGTGAGAACATCAGTCAGGTGTGGCATGCCCACTTTTGCAACTTTTTGTGTAGTGGTCATACTATCCTCCAAAGGTGTCTACACAAAAAAAATAATAAAAAATATCTATCTACTGTACATATGTGTAGTGTGTATGCATATATATACACACACAGTTGGTCCCCATGTATGCATATATATACACACAGTTGGTCCCCACTATAACATGGTTTACTCAGTGCTTGCTTACTATATCACTCCATCAGAGTTGCAATCTATTTCCCTGGAATAATTCTATTCACTCCAAACACCTCGGGAGAAGCTACCCAGTAGGTGGTATTTGGTTGTTTGGAGAGACACCACTAAAAAAAAAAAAAAAAAATTAATATGCTTTCAATTTTTCACTCAATTGCAATTTACAATGCTTGCCTTCAAAAGTGTGGTCTTTGATTTCAACTGACTTTTACCAATGCTGTAATTAATGAGAAAATGGCTGAATTGCCATCCAAACTGGAAATGTTTTACAACATTTCCAATTTATGACAAGGAAGAAATTTTTTAAGTGTCTCTTTATTGCCCTAAAACATATGTTTCTTATTCATGGGTAATTTGCATCTATTAATTTTCTGTAGCTGTTTGTACTAGCACATGTTTCCTGTGTCCATGACTGTAAAATGCTACAATCGTTCAATCCTATAGGTGGGAAATAAATTAAAGCAGTCACTACACCATTTCTTGCTATTATAAAAATATACATCCTCTCACCAGATGGTGTTATGAGGGAGCACCTCTTCAGTGGTTCTAATCAACTGAATTTTATTTAAGTGTTGTTCACAAAACTT
Source organism: Mastigoproctus giganteus (assembly GCF_048544385.1). NCBI lineage: Eukaryota > Metazoa > Arthropoda > Arachnida > Uropygi > Thelyphonidae > Mastigoproctus > Mastigoproctus giganteus. Next base: position 212,796,378 of record NC_143577.1, on the reverse strand, counting down.
TTCATTAGGATTTGTTTCCTCACCAGGGGTTTCTTTTAGCTGCACACTGCTCTGCTCAGAAACGTTTTCAGTTAGTTCATTTATATGTTGTTTAAATACATTTTGTGTCGAGTGACTGATTCTATAAGTAGTTTCAACTTCTCTCTCTGTTTTTTTTTAATATATATATAATATAAATAGCCTCAAAGAGATCAAATGAGTTAGCCATACTAATAACAAGAAAAAGGTGAAAAACTTTCATTGGAAACTAAATTGTACATTCTAAAAATTACTGGGTTTGGGAAAGCACTAGAGTTACAGTACATTCAGTGGTTTTTGGGAAATCTGAAAATTAACAGTATTGCAATTTATTATTATAAATAATGTAAAATAATTTAGTATACATATAAGGTTCTGCAATTTTAAGATAAGTTTTCTTGCAAATTTTATTGAACATATACTGCGTTTATGTTTTATGGTATAATTTAATTATGCAATAAAACAATTTAATAATTTTAATCAAAACAAAATTTATTATTCAATAAAACAATATAGCGTGCAGTCTATAGTGTGAGAATACACTACAGCATGCGGGTTACTGGCACTAAGTTAGGTTACTTTAGGCTCCAAATTCAGCATGGATTAGACCAAAAAATAATGTTTAGTGTACGTTACTGTACACTCTATAGTAAAAAAGATTAGGTTGTTCACACCACCAAATTTGGGATGGAATCTAGCAAAAGACGGTGTCCATAATGTTTAATATGCACTGTTTTTTGCTTGAAACCGTCCTGAATTTGGTGGCTTAAACTAACCTGACATTTTTACAGTAGTGGTATAGTGTAACATGATCAAGTTTAACCCACCAAATTCGGTGCAGATTAAAGCGAAAAACGGTGCATACTAAACATTATGGTCACTGTTTTTCATTAGAACCTGTCCCAAATTTGGTGGTGTGAACTAACATAGCCTAACCTTTTTTAGTATAGTGTACAGTAACGTAAACGAAACATTTTTCAGTCAAATCCGTCTCGAATTTGGAGCCTAAGGTAACCTAACTTAGTGCTGGTAGCCCGCATGCTGTGGTGTATTCTCACACTATAGTGTCCAGTAGACCACACACTATAGTAGCACCAAACAATTAATATTGTTATATATAGAAAAATGATGCCCTAAAATCAGGCAAAAACACTGGTCATACTAACCAGTTAAAATTATTTACAATTATATCCCATGGATAAATCTTCCCCATTTAAGACAGATTCATTTAGCACCCTGTGTTTGCAGACCCAATTAAGAGTGCTAGGTGGGCAACACCAATCTCTCTCTCACTCTCTCTCTGTTTTTATTTTTTAATTTATAAATAGTACATACCATATGTGCAGAAATGTGTTTACATATTTTTAGTTTTGCACACCTAACAACATGTAAAATATGAGATAAACTCGAAAACAGAAGTAACTTATATATATTCATATTTTTTAAAACTTGTGTACATATACAAAATGTATAAATGCAAAAATATGTACACACATGTAGGTTTGAATTTCATGCCCTAACCTAATTTATGAGCAGGTGGTTGACTGCTGAAACAAACTACCATCAGTCGTTGTGGAAGTTAATAGCTTAAATAAATTCAAGAAAGAACTGGACAAGCTTTTGGAAAAAATGGATGGGTGAAATGGGAAGTGGTTTTTTTTTTTTTTTTTTTGTTTTTTTTTGGCTGATGCTGTATAAGCTGACTTTCTTGCATCATATGCATCTACTAATGCTAATGAACCAGAAAGTGTTTACATTTTATATTTGTCTGGTTTGTTTTTTTTTTTTAATTTTGAACAGAATAAAAGTTTTGTTTTGTTGAAAATTAAATTTTTTGTTAATGCATCCATTACTAAAACCCATGCAATGATATACTACAAGCAAAATTCTACTGATGGGCTAGTTTCCACGCATTGAAACCCATATACTTGGTCCATACCACAAGAAACATTCTCCCACCTTCCGCTTCCCAAGGCTAGGTTTCCAATGATCCATAATACAGGTGAAGTAAGCCTAGCACTATGCAACTGACAGTGTGCATTTGTTTTTGTTATCAAAGGCACATGGAATGTCGCTTTCTACATGTTGTAGAAACACAGATTTGATTATGACCACTTGCAGCTGCAGGCTCAGATTCAGTAACCAGCCATGTCACGGCACATCAGATACTATCAGTCAGTATTTTATGGCTGGTTTTATGACATTGAAGTGCTCTTTGAACTTCCATTTCATCAGCATACTACACTAGACTGTTGAAATAATGGCACATTGAGATTGGATGTTTATATACAGCATAATGCCTTGCAATGCTGAAAAACAGATAACAGCAAGTCACATGATTACTGTATTGTTTATTTTCACCATTTTTAAAGTGAATTCTGCACTGATATCACCGATTATACCTCTGTTTTACATTTATTTTAAATTAAAAACCCCTCACTATGGCTCCTAAAGTTAATAAATTTCAAGTTGAGAAATACAGAGTACATTTCAAGTACAGAGAAGAAAAGAAGAACATTAAAGCTTAGGGACAAACTTAACATAATCCAAACTATTACATCAGGGTCACGTGGAAAGTTAATTCATATACCCATGTGTATTGTGTCTGTAAATTGCATTCGTTCTCTAGTTGATTTGCCTAATGAAAAACCCCAGTTTCTGGGGACAAAACATTGCTATCTACACTTGAGACTAACTAACTCGGCCATGGAGTGAAAAAGGCCCATAAAAGTTCCTCACTTCATCGACAGGATTCGAACGGGCCTTTTCCACCAGGTGTGGGGGAGGATGGTGATGATATCACTGTGCTACCGTGCAGACTAAACTTGATATAATAAAGAAAATAGAATGGGGCATAAGCAGGAGTGTATTAATAGCAGAATATAACATTGGATCATCAACGTTTTTATGTGCAGTTAATAAAATTGCATTCTTAATCTCTCTATTTGTTATTTAGCCTCATTATCTCTGCATTAAATATAATAAAAATAAAACTTTATAGATAACAGAAAAATCGAAATAGCACCTTGAATCCCGAAGGTGCCATTATTCTGAAAGTCTACTGTATAAACTATCAATACAGTAATGTTTAATTCCTGAACAGCATGCACGACATTTCCCCAAGGTGACAACCAACTATGGTTCCCCTCTGAAGCTCTGTTAGTTCCTTCTGTACCAAATATTTGCACATTTTGTAGTCACACTCAATTTCCTACAGTAAGAGGAGTACTCCATTAATTTACAAGGATAGAGAACATGAATTCCTTTTGGCAATACCAACGTCAATCATTTGGAAAAATAAGTTTTCAGTTTAATATAGAGCAAAATGTAGTTATAGATATTGGTAAATTTCTCTAATAGGTTAAACTCACAATCTTTATGCTAAAAACATACAGCACTATGAAACACTGTGCTCCTGGATATCCAGGAGACCAGATGTGACAGTTAATGATGGGGAAAAGAACAGCAAGGAACATAATATGAGCCAAAATTATGAGAGCATCCTTGGATTCAGGAAAGGTCCCACAGACTGGAGATGTGCAAATGTATCCCCAATTCACAAAGGGGAATTGAAGGGTGACACGAGTAATTACAGACCAGTTAGTTTAACTTCTGTTCTGGGTAAAATAATGGAGTCACTGGTTAAAGATGCATTGCTGAATCATCTAGACAAGACTGCAGCAATAATTCAAACACAGCATGGGTTTGGTAAGGGAAAGTCTTGTCTGACAAATTTGATTAGATATTATGATGTGGTTACAAAGGAACTGGATGCAAAAAATAATTTTGATATCATATACTTGGATTTCAGGAAAGCTTTTGATACTGTTGGCCATGGAAGACTACTGTACAAATTGGAGCAGTATGGTATTAAGGGTAAGTTGCTACAATGGATAAAAGGATGGTTAAGTGGGAGAAGACAGAGGGTGGTAATCAATGGATGCTGCTCTTCGTGGACTAATGTTATTAGTGGAGTCCCACAGGGCTCAGTGTTGGGTCCACTGTTGTTTTGTATATTTATCAATGATATTGATGAAGGTATATCAGGCTTAGTGTCGAAGTTTGCACATGATACAAAGGTTGGCAGGGTTATTAATGACAGTAATGGCAGTGTGCTACTACAACAGGATCTAGAAAATTTGGGAAGATGGGCTGAGAAGTGGCAACTGAAGTTTATCATTGACAAATGCAAAGTACTGCATATGGGAAGAAGTAACTCCAGAAGAATGTACCAACTGTGTGGTACTACACTTAAGGTGGTAGAAAATGAAAAAGACCTGGGAGTAATTGTGCAGTCATAGTTTTATGAGCAATACAGACAGGCTGCCAGGGAAGGTCATGGGGTTTTGTCAATGATATACAGGAATTTTGCTAGCAGGGAAAAGGAAGTGATTGTCCCTCTGTATAAGGCAATGGTCAGGCCACACCTTGAGCACTGCGTACAGGTCTGGAGGCCTCATTTTAGGAACGATGTAGATTTGCTTGAGTGTGTACAGAGAAGGGCAACAAGATTGGTGAGGGGAATGAAGGGTTCCTCTTACCAAGAAAGGCTTAAGTTCTGCAAATTGCAGCGGCTGGAGACTAGACACCTGTGAGGTGATCTGATTGATGTGTATAAGGCCTTTAATGGGTTTAGAATGCTGAATTCTGAAGGGATTCTTCCACTTCTTCAGTTTACGAACCTAAGGGAACATAAATTCAAATTGAGGAAAGACAGATGTAGAATAGATGTGCAGAAATTTGCCTTTAGCCAGCCAGTGGTTAATTGCTGGAACAAACTTCCATCTGTCATTGTGGAAGTTAATAGATTAAATAAATTTAAGGAGGAACTGGACAAACATTTAGAGGAAATGGTTGTGTGAATTTTTTTTTTTTTTTTTTTTTTTTGGCTGATGTTGCATAATTGCTTTTTTGCATCACTTGCTTTACAATTGCTTTACAATTAATACAATTCCTTTCTTGCATCACATGCCACTATTACTACTGCATTTCTCTTCCCCTTCCCAACCACGTCAAGGATAAGCCTGATGAAATTAGGGCTTATCCTTGACGTGGATAAGTCACTTTCCACGTCAAGGATAAGGTGCACTTTCCCTTTATTCTTAAAAATTTATGACAACTTTACCAAAGAATCTAATGACAGAGATTCTTCCAGTTAACAAGAGTCGCAAACATCAAATGATTTAACGCGTTCATGAAAAAATTAATGAAGAGACATGTAACAGTATACAATTTTAAAGTATTATGAATTGAAAAATGTATAAACATTACAAATAATAACAACTATTTCGGCAAATTAGTTCTGTTGTCGTTATATACATCACCAAACGCTAATGAACTTTCAAATAAAAACTACCGATACAGAAACATGTAAACCAGGCGAAAAACTTCAGTGTCAAAAACAAACATTACGCAGAAAGAAGTACAAAACTGACACACAGCTCAGAATAATTAAATATATAAATGTAAACAGATAAGCATAAAAAGTATCTTACTTTTTAATAATGTCGTATTCAGCTGTTTAGCTGAAATAAATTTTTATTAATTAATCAGCAACCTGCACAAAAAATACTTCCTACAACACAGATGATGAAAAAGAAAGCGCCACCTACTTGCAATATATTAAATATCAATTTGTACGTAGCAATTTGAAATTAACAATAAATAAATAAATAATTATAATTCTAAAAATACAGTATTTCTTGACTAGTCTAAGAGTATGAAAGAGTTGGTTTATGCATGGGCACTTCACTTACATCATTTCTAATACCCAAGTAGTATGAATGCATCATTTAATTATATCTCATATTGTGAATATCTTCACAACGAGTTGCCGAGGTATTGCACTGCTTTGAATAAGTAACGCTTCACCAGTGGAGAAGACTAATGTTACTTATTCTCGGCGGATACCTAACTAAGCACACCATCAAGCATCTCTCATATTATGGACTTATACTTCATAACTGGGTTGTCATTATTGGAAAAACAGGATACCTGCCCACCCACCGATGAGTAAGCCAACAATTATCGAAACGATGCCGTCTGGGGGGTGGTATCTGCAGAGAATAAGTAACATTAGCTTCTCCACTGGCAAAGCGTTACTTATTCAAATCAGTGCAATACCTCGGCAACTCGTTGTGAAGGTATTCGCGATATGAGATATACACTGGTGTGCAAAACTTAAGGACCAACACTATTTTTAAAGGTTACAACCACAAAACCTTTACTTAAAGTATTCTTTACTGATGAGAGTAGATTAACTAAATCTACTCTCATCAGTAAAGAGTACCTAAATTCTGGACGTCAGCTAATCTGGTGAGGGTTGGCACATGGTATCACCACACAAACATCACTGAAAGGAATCGATATGGCGATCGTGGTGTTCTCGTCTGGGGAGGCGTTATCTTGGATGGACATACACAACTCCAGATACTGGAAGGCGGTACTGTAACCGGTGCACGCTATTGTACTGAGGTAATCCTTCCCCATGTGCGTCCGTTCCGAGGTGCCATTAGCCCCGAGTTCGCGTTTATGGACGATAACGCCACACCCCATCGCACTACAGTTGTGATATTCTTTTGGAAAGTGAGGACGTTGATCGTATGGATTGGCCTGCCCGTACCCCCTTCGATCTAAACCCCATCGAACACACACATGGGACGCTCTAGGGAGACACCTAGCGGCACTCTCACACCCACCAGAAAATGTTCACCAGCTGAAGATGACACTGACAGAGGAATGGACGATGTTAAAGCAAGAACTTATCAACAACATTTTCTAAGTACGGACAGGCGGTGCAAAGCCTGTATCGACATTAGGGGTGGAATATCTCCTACTGAGGACCACCACTTCCCTCTGTTCCATCTTTGCAGTAATGCACCCGTATCATGGCAGCCAGTGCTATGTTGCCATTTTGAATAAAGTCTCTCTGTACGGCTTTGTTTCCGTTGTTGTGTCGGTGTTGTTTCCATCATCATTTCTGTACCTCACGAGGTTCCTTTGGTATGCTTTTCCCATAACCAGGCCACTCCTATGAGAAGCTGCAGATGAAAATCTGACTGGTCCTTAAATTTTGCACACCAGTGTAATTAAACGATGCATTCAAACTACCTGGCTAGTATTATTATTAGATATACGGTGCAAGGAAACCATCTGCTGCACCAGCCAAAAAAAAAAAAATTCTGACTTACCCTGAGAGAATCAGAAGTTGAAGGGGAACATCAAGAAAGAGAAAAATGATGATATCCAGCTCAGGACCCTGTATGTGCCAAGCCCATACTCACCAGATGTGAACCCCTGGGGTTTACATGCTTAATTGCCCAATGAACAGAGCATTCGCGGTTGGATAAAGCCGCTGCTTTCTCACATCATATGGAAAAGACCTGAATTCCAATTGAGTCGCCAGCAGGATTTGAGATCGTTCATTTATTTATTTCTTATGCAACGGCCGAATTAATCAAAGGTCACTCCCCCTTCCCCCATTTTCCATACAGATCTGATTAGCGCCGATCTTTGGGCTCAGAAACACACAGGTGCCATAATAATTTTGGGCCACTGTTCGATCTTTTGGGGACTGGAGGATCCTATCTGTCTGAATTTTGGGGTTCTTTTCAATCTGGAGCCCGAATGCGTTGCATCAGCCACTTCCACCTAAAGACCGGGCCCATTTTCTAGAAATTCCGGTTTTTCATCTATTAACAGCGTATAACAGAATATACAAAATTTATAATACGATTAATTTTTAAAATAACTAAATGCAACAAGGGATAATACGTTAAGCGTAAGAGTTTAATATCTATATAATATCGGTGTAGCTACACCATAGATAACTCTTAAGAAACTACGATGGTAGTATGGGAGGCATCATTTGCTCTGTATCTCATATTGTGCTCTTCCTTCACAACGAGTTGCCATGGTATTGCACTACCTCGAATAAGGAACGCTTCACTAATAAAGAAGACTATTGTTACTAATTCTCAGTGAGTACCACCAACCAGACGGCACCGTTTTGAAATATGGTATGGGATAAAGTTCTCGGTTATCCTCATACTATCCCTATTAGAATTAGAAAAGAGATAAAGATGTAGGAAGGTGATAGTAGGAGAGGTAGAGGAAGAAAATGCCATAGAAGGAAGAAAGAGACAGTTGCTCCTTCAACTCACACTCAAAGCTCATATATTCCTCGAATAGGCAACGCTTCCCCAGTAGAGAAAACTGTTGTTACCTGTTCTCGGAAACTCCGTGAATATCAGGCTCTCTCCGGCGACTTTCAAGGCTATTGGCCTATCTTCAGTGGATGGGCAGATACCCTGGTATTGACATGACAACCCAGTTGTGAAGATAATCACACAATATGAGAGATGCCAAAAGGTTTATATGATAATATTTATAATAACTAAATGCAACAAGGCATAATACGCTAAGAATAAGAGTTTAATATCTATATAATACCGGTGTAGATACATCATAGATAACTCTTAAGAAACTACAATAGTAGTGTGGCAGGCATCATTTGCTCTGTATCTCATATTGTACCTGCCCACCCACCGATGATAGGCCAATAGCTTTGAAATGGTGCCGTCTGGGTGGTGGTACTCACTGAGAATAAGTAACAATAGCCTTCTCTATTAGTGAAGCGTTATTTATGTACAATTAATATACTGTATACTACTGTCCAAAATGCAAGTTCAACTTATAACACCCAAAATATCAATAAAAATGTGTATTGATGGAATTCTGTCAAGCCCTTCATGGATAATTATTTATAATTATATCATTCAATTGTACTAAATTTGAAAAGAAATATAGCCCTATTTTCGCAACTCATAATCATGGGATCATAACTACAATAAATGAGGAACTGATAATTGACAATTCAGGTATTTTAATAGAGTATAATCATAAGTGTTCTGTAGTTATAAATTCTGTGCTCTACAAAGGGGTAGATTCTGGGAAGTTGTCATCTGTTCCAATTCGGCATCCTAAAACATCTCAGTTATGTGCAATCAGATTCAAGTCTGAAGATATAAATTCTTACAAAGAATATTTTCCCTTTTAAGGAATTTTCAGACTACCTGTGCGTTATGGGAAAGGGCATTATCATCCGTTGTAATGAATTTAGAGCCCACAACGCCTCTGAAAAGCCTCTCATATTGCTCAAGGATCTTGTCTTTATACCTTTCGGTAGTCAGTGAGCCTCCCTCAAAGGTGAGGTGTTGAGATCGTTTCACTATGCATCCATTCATCGTGATGTCACATTAATCCAAACTACCAACACAATAGTAGTCCTTTTCCTGATTTTAACGAGATGAGAGTATGTTCCACATTCTCACCAAACGATAGCATATCGTGAATAAATTTGATGATTACATCAAGTTCCATCTGTAAACTGAACATTAGTCCACTGACCTTAGTCAAAAATGTCGCTTTATACAAAAATCATGATCTCTTTTGTGTACGAAAACACAAATTGCAGGGGAGCAACTTGCAGATTCTTTTTCCTGAAACTTTCTGTGTACAGTACATCTGTCTATAGCATCTCACTGGTATGGGCCTAGTGTTTTAACTCTAGGCTAAACTTTAACTATTGAAACACCTCTGTCTCCAGATGTTGCCATCGGAGGGAGCGAGGGAGGGAGGGAGAGAGGGAGGTTTGAGTGCAACTTCCCTGAAGCCAAACATTGTGTGGGATGATATTGGAAGAAAAGAGGAACTGGAAGTCCTTGGTGAAATTGTTTGCCTCAGAACTCATAGTGGCTCTCGATGTGCCTGGAACATGTGCCAAGCAGGAGCGGATTAAGTTCGGTCGAGGCCCAGGGCGCAGAAGAAAATATTGGGCCCCTTAAAAAAAGAGAGAGACAGGGAAAATAAAAATACATGTTAACCATTTTTTTAAATAAATAAAAATATATTATGTACTATTAATGTTTTATTTCCAATAAAATTTGAATATAATATAATTAATAATAGCATAATAATAATAATCACAAAGTTTTGAACTAATAGTTGAACATATTAGTTTAACTATTATTATTATTATTATTTTAGGGTTCCCCGTAATTAAATACATTAACCCGTATTTGTGTCTGTAAATTGCGTATGTTCTATGGTCTATTTGCCTGTTTTGCTGGACGAAAAAACCCCAGTTACTGGGGAGAAAAACCTTGCTATCTACGCCTGTAGTTTAACTATAAGTTGAACTAATATGTTCAACTAATTTGTTGGGGTTTTTTCGTGGGCCCTTCAGAAGTCGGGCCCAGGGCGTACGCCCGGTGCGCTCGGTGCGCCCGGCGTTAAATCCGCCTCTGGTCCCAAGAATGAAATTATCATTCTTTACACGTTTAAGGCTCTTTGTCCAGCTCCGTTTGTCCATCGCTCTTTGTCCAACTCGTCTAAAAATCCTATAGTGCTGTGGCAAGTACTTTTATAGTCCACCTGATCTGCATGTTAGATTGCTAAAAACCTTTCTGACTCCTTATTCGAATTCATGCTAAAAATCTTATTTTGACTCCCTGTTGGGATTTCAGATTTATGCTAAATTACATTTAACATCAAATTTTAAGCAAAAATTTTCGCATTTACGAGAAAAAAAAAAAAAAAAGAAAGAAAGAAAGACAAACCGGCAGTGCTGGTAGTTCCTAAGCAACACTCCTAAATACCGAATACACATTAATTGCTAGTTTGAAGATTAATGGCTGAGACCTTATACACCTTCCGAAATATATGTAGACACGCTTTTACTTGAGTAGTCTTGGAAAATAACTTGTTTCCTCAAAATTAAATGTGGAAAGAAGCTATCAGGTACCAAGGGACTATTTCTGTTACTAAATAAATGTTTTATTTATACTCCACAAGCGACCGCATAGGTTAGACGAGTTCAAAAATAATTACAGTATATTAGTTATAATAATACGTATTATAGTCTTCGTAGTTGAGAGTTCAAACGCGTTCAAACGTTGAGAGTTCAAATACAATTCTTGTATTCTATCTAGTAAACTATTCAGACCCTATGTGGGTGTCCCGGAATATAAACTGAAAATTTATTTATTATTTTTTATTAACTGTATTTAGCGACCAAATCAAGCACGTGTATTACTGCCCTCTCCAATTGCCCACTCTTCTAAATTAGGCCTATTCCTTTCTTCCACTTCATGCTGCTATTATTAATTTCAGCATAATATAAAAAAAGTACGTTTCCAGCCAGGCGATTGCCATTTCTAACTTTACTACAGAAATTAGGTACTCTTTGTTTTGTTTAATTGTTATGTAAAATGGTTACACAATTTCGATTATTTTCATTTATTTATTTATTTAAAATAGTTTCTTCTTTCGATTGTTATTGTTATTATTATTATTGAATTTTCACGAACTTGCGATTTTATAAACTTGTTAAAAAAACACATTTTCAAATTTTTCCTAATATAATAAAATTTACAGTTAACAAATATCACAATTCTTTAGTGAAAGATCAAGCATTGGTATAATCTAAGCATTTAGCATTAGCAAAGGCACATGATGCAAGAAAGCAAGCTTATATAGCATCAGCCAAAAAAAAAACTTATTTCACCCATCCACTCGCTTCAAATGTTCGTCATGTTCTGCCATGAATCTGTTTAAGCTATCAACTTCTACAACGACAGATGGAAGTTTGTTCCAGCAATCAACCACCCGCTGGCTAAAGGCAAACTTCCGCACATCTATCTTACAACCGTCTTTCCTCAATTTGAATTTATGCCCTCTCAGGTGATTATACCATTCAAGGCTTTATACACATCAATGAGATCACCCCGCAGGTGCCTAGTCTCCAGCCATTGCAATTTGCAAAACTTAAACCTTTCTTCGTAAGAGCAACACTTTGTTCCATTCACTAATCTTGTTGCCCTTTTCTGTACTCGTTCCAACAGCTCTACATCCTTCTTAAAATGAGGCCTCCAGACCTGTATACAGTACTCAAGTTGTGGCCTGACCATTGCCTTATACAAAGGGATAATCACCACCTTCTCCCTGCTAGAAAAATTAATATATATCATTGACCAGACACTATGAGACAGACCGTCTGCACTTCCTGTATATCATTAACAAGACATTCTTGCAGACCGTCTGCACTGCTCAGAAAACTTCATATCTGCCTGTACAATTACCCCCATGTCCTTTTCATTCTCTACCACTGTCAGTGTGGTACTACAGAGTTGATACGTTACTCTAGGATTACTGCTTTCCATATGTAGTACTTTACATTTGTCAATTTTAAACTTCATTTGCCATCTCTCAGCCCATCTGCTCAACTTTTCTAGATCCTGTTGCAGCAGTGTACGGTCATTAATGTCATTAACAACCCTGCCAACCTTCGTATAGTCTGCAAACTTGGACATTAAGCCTGATATACCATCATCAATATCATTTATAAATACAGAAAACAACAATGGACCCAACATTGAACCCTGAGGGACTCCATTAATAACATTAGTCCACGAAGAGCAGTGTCCATTGATTACCACGCTCTGTCTTCTCCCACTCAACCATCCCTTTATCCATAACAGCAATTTACCTCCAATGACACACTGCTCCAATTTGTACAGCAGTCTTCCATGTGCAACAGTATCAAAGGCCTTTCTAAGATCCAAATATATGATATCAAAGTTATTCTTTGCATCCAGTTCCTTTGTGACTTCATCATAGTATTCAATCAAATTTGTCAGACAAGACTTCCCCTTAACAAACCCATGCCGTGTCCGAGCTATAACTGAAGTCATGTCTAGATGATTCTGCAATGGTTCTTTAACCAGTGCCTCCATTAAATTCCTTGGAACAGTAGTTAAACTAACAGGTCTGTAATTACTTGTGTCTCCCTTTGTGGATTGGGGTCACATTTGCCCATCTCCAGTCCATGAGTACCTTCCCTGAGTCCAGGGAAGCTCTCATAATTATGGCTATGGGTTTGCTTACTTCTTTTGCCGCCTCCTTTGATATAACTGGATAGATTCCGTCCACCCCTGGTGCCTTTCTTATGTTTATCTTCAACAATTTCTCCTCCATTTTACTCTCAGTTATTATAAGATTATCTAGCTTACTGCCAGAGTTGAATACACCTCTGGCATTCCTCTCCCTGAATAACTCCTCATGTGTGAATGTAGATGCAAAATATTCATTTAGTTTGTTAGCTACCTGAGCAGGATCATCAACAATTGAACCATCGATATCAAGTGGACCAATCAGATTGGTCTACTTGATAACTTTGACCATCCCCTTCCTTCTAAAGTTTACATAAGTAAAGAACTCTTTGCTGTTTTTCTTTGCATCCTTTGCCAAAGATTTTTCGTAATCTGCTTTCGCCTGCCAACCTCCTTTGTAACTTGGTTACAGACCAGCTTATATCTATCATAGGCTTCTGTGTCACATGTTAATTTATATGCATCCCATGCACTTTTCTTCTCTGTCACATGTCTAATTAGTTCATCTGACATATATTTAGGCCTAAATCTTGAACAATATTTCTTTGTTGGTATGAAAAGCCTAGCAGCTTCCAAGATTAATTATTTGAATGCTTCCCATTTTGAATTTGCTGTTGGTAACATCATCAGTTGGTCCCACCGTATAGAATTTAAATACTGTCTCAGGCCACCGTAGTCACATTTACGAAAGCAAAAACCCTTCCCTTTACCCTTAATGGTAGTTACCTCTTTGAGTAAATCCCACTTCAGCACACTGTGATCACTGCCACCTAGTGGTTCCTCTATCTGGAGATTCTTAATGCATGAAGAATCACTACTGATAATCAGATCAAGAGTATTACTCCCTCTAGTTGCCTCCCGAACATGTTGCTGTAGAAAACAATCATCCAATAAATCCACAAAAGCCTTGCTAGTGTGTGAGTGACCAACCCAAAAATTCCAGTCAATATCCGTAAAATTGAAATTCCCCATTACAAGGCACTCTAATTTACTGGCCCACTCTGTATCTCTGCACAATTGCTCATTATACTCATCAGATTCATTAGGCCTATAACACACACATACTCTCATTTTTCCTTTCCCAGTGCTTATGTCACACCAAACAGACTCAACATTGCATTGTCCACCCACATCAATTGGATGCACTTCCTTAGATTTTATGTATTTCTTAACTAACAGCATAACCCCTCCTCCTTTCCTGTCCTGTCTATCCTTTCTGTGCACATTGTACTCCCCAAATTCCAGTTCTGCACTGCTTATGTCTGTGTGACACTATGTCTCTGATATCCCAACAATATCTGCCTTTGATGTCTTGACTAGCACTTCAAGCTCATCGAATTTATTAACTATACTCCTGGAATTGGCGTACATGCAAGTATACATGCACCTGTTTCTATTCTTATTTCCTCTAACACAGCCCATGTATTTACTTGTTCCACTATGACTCCCAGCAGTCCTGGAAATTCATTTACAAAGAACCAAAAAGTTTTTAAGAAAGATGGGCATCAGTCAGGTATATTGCCCGACTTCATTTTGTTATGACTGTGAGTACAACAACTGCTGGATTAAGCTTTGTTCAACGATGTACATAGGGAGAATACCACAGCTTAGAAAGGCTCAAAAGAAAAATAATAGAGTAGTCAACCAGCGGCATTTTAACAATACGAAAAACTACATAATTTTGTTCTTGTGTGATTTGGATTTAAATTTTGAATCTTCTTCTTTCTTCTTATAATTCATTCCATTATCACAACGGTTATCCTTAGCCTAACATCAAAAAAATCATTCCTTTATTCTTTTTTTACACTCTTCTATCTTTCCAATCTCCGTCCGCCATTCCTATACTATTCATAGCTGTTCTCACACCCACCATCTACGTCCTTCTTGGTCTTCCTCTCACTCCTGTTGTTGGATAATAATTTATCTGGCTACAAGCCCAAAAAGCTTGTTTACATTGGAAGAATTGAGGGTGTGGAGATTATAAATATATTCCTTGCAGCTGGCACAATAGCTACAATCACTACTTTATTACGAAAAATAGAAAAGGCTTGGTTTCCATTTCGATTGATAGAACTCTTTGGGAAATCCAATCAATGGTAAATACTTCTTACTGTTAACAAAAAGAAAACACGAAAATATGCTCACTCACATATATATGAGGTGTGGCAATAAAAAGAATATAAACTGAAGGAGCTCAAAAATGGTTTTATTTTTATTCTTATTGAGGGCAGTTTTTCACCTTGGGAAAGAGGAAGAAGTCCGCTACCGCTAGATCGGAAGAATAGGGTAAATGGTTGATCTGTACAATGTCATGCTTTATCAGAAATGTCTTCACAAAAAGTGCGAAATGGGCGGAGTAGCTTATAGCAACTGACCCAACAATTACCCACTCAACGTGATCGACAACCCAAAAAGTTGCTTCTCTTATGCTTCCTTCAGAATTGTAGAATGGTTGCTAATAAGCTAGAACTGAAAGGAAAGGAGGTGGGATTGCCTTACTTTATTACACCTTCTTAGAGACAAGAACAGTTAAAAGTGCTTCTGTTTGTTTTGCAGCCCTTTGAATTAAAATAAAATATAATTATCGGTACATTCAGCATTTTATTGTCCACCAAACACCTGATCATACCTGTGAGACCAGGACAGAGTTGGACACTTTCCATATTCAACCGGTTAATCCTGCTTTCATACTGAGGGACTTTAATTTGCCACTCAGAAGACATCATACAGCTAGAAACGAATTAGATGTGCAACCATGAAGTTTTTTCTAGAAATTCACCCGACCAATCAGAGGTTTGATCTCCTTTTCCGTAATCATAAAGAAGTGGATACTGTTGAGATCAATGACTGTGGATTGGCTTTCGCTATACAACTGAGTGTGGAAGACAGGGTAAGAGAACTACGCTCCACGCTTCGTAGAATTGCAGTAGTAGGCGCTTCAAAAAAGGAAATTTCTTCAAGAACAAAAGCTTGGTCTTTTGCAAGCTTTTGCAAAACGCAATTGTAAACTGAACTGAGACAGTTTGAACTTTCAAGAAAAAGATGTTCCAGTATAGGGTAGGCTAAGAATGCAATTTATGTAAATTACTTTATTCCTTTATATTCAACATATGTTTTTGTATTATTCGATTTCATGTGCGTTATTCATAAAGTTTTGATTTGTTCACTTTAAGACCAACATAATAAACAATTATTATTCATTAAATTAATCGGATTAAATTAAATACCAAAATGCTTATAAAACCTTTGTTTGCTTTCAGTAATGTCAGTTGCAAAGATAACATTACAGGGTTGATTATGATGCTTAGAAGTACCAAATCACAGTAAAAGTGAAATCAGTGCGTTTTTTGAACTTCCTCTAAATGCAGATAACTGTTATTGTTCAGTAACCTCGATGCCTATCTCTGGCTATGTACAAGGGTTAAGCATGTAAGAGATTAAAGAGCATTGCAGCTTTTAATACTCCTCCTCTTCAGTAGGCTAAGAGATACTTCATGATATTTTTTTCTTCTGTCAGTTATCATAAGCAGATCCAGATTTTTAAAACTACTAACATTGTAAGTTGCAGAGTGTCCTAGATTTTGGGTTGGTAAAGAACCGATGCGCAATTAAACTTTTTGTGCGATTTTATCTCATTTCACAATTACTATGATATTTAAAGTTGTAGTGTGAGTACAGACGATTATCGAGCGTATTTAATTTTAGAAGCACTTACTGGATGTGGCGGCTTAGTCGTCATGTTTCAATCTGAGTTGTATTGGCCGAACTCAGGCAGACGGTGCAGGAATCTTCTCTATTCGGGTATCTCCCCCCCCCGGGCAACATGTAGATTGTGATCGGTGTTTGTATTGACCATCCAACAAGGGTAGGTTGACCATAAGTAGTGCCGGGGGTTCCCAACAATTTTGGTCCCACTTTTCTTTCTTTATATTTTTTTTATTTTTTTTTTGCAGCGATAACACACTGTAAACGCTATTTGCCCTCGCGACGATCGCCGCCTAGCCGTCCTGCTCAGGCGTCCCCTGTCACCCAATATGCGAGGGAAAGGGCTAAATAGAATTGACTTCGACTGGAAGCGAAATCGCTGTTGTGTGCTAATCGTATTATGTCACGTACAACAGATGGAAAGTTACTGTTTATTATAACATATAGGTGCGCTTGGTTCTTTGCATGAATGAATCTGTTTGATGAATGGGTTCGCTTGTTAAAGCAAATGCCAAAAAATGGCGTTATGCCGTCGCTGTACGTGAAAAAAAAAAAAAAACAAAAACAAAAAAAACATAAAAATTACACAGTATATTTGAAAAATCAGAATGTTTCCACAATTTGACATCACATCAGTATTGTTTGCAATCTGATTTCCTTCCACTGCAATTATTGAAATTAATACAAAGATAATATTATTTATTACTATTTTTATTACAATTATAATATACACCTATTACACACAAGGATCTCATCGGCATCAACATCGAGAAATGCAGTGCGTATCAATGGTGTATCTTTAGCAGCTGGTTTCTTTATGTCGTTTTCGAACCATAAACAATCGCAAATGTAGCATGCAGAACAGAAATCATTTTTCATAAATATCCTTTCGAACTCTTGATGCGCGTTCTCGTGTAAATGGCAGTCGGTGTAAGGAAAAGGAGCTTGATCATTTAAACTCATCTGCTCCGCAATTGGAGAAATGTTCCGTTGTGCATAATTAATACTCACTTCGGTACATCATTGTTAGATGGAGCGGCACTGCTGGTTGAAGGCACTGCTAAATATAACTCTTGATTTTCTGTTTGTCTTTTTACCCAATCTCGATAGTTTGTCGTTCTCGCGCACTCATTGCTACCTACGTCTTTATTTTCTTAGGTTGGTTTGCTGGATGCTCTCGACAACGCTCTGCATTTGACTTCGGCATCGTTGAACACAAGGGCTATAGCAGTGTGGCATCAGTCCCTTTCACTAATCAGAAAATTATTGTTGTGAAAACATCTATAACGGCACCTAAATGTAACGAAAATACGGAATGCAACAATACAACTACTTGTATTGTTGCAATCATAGTTCTTGCAGTAGTTATTGCAGGAAGTATGATTGTGACGTCTACTGTTCAACAAATGGCTACAATAAAATTGGTGATTAGGCTTGAATTTCGCTAACCTCTTACAAACGTTGATTCGGTAAGTAGCGGGCGTGAACATAAAACGTTACATCGTTCATACTAAATATTTAGAACTGAAGTATAACGCTATGTCACTAACGTTGATTAGGTGACGTAGCGGGCATGATCGTTCATAACTTCGGTTCTAGCTGTTCGATTTTAAAACGGGTCTGATTTCGTTAAAGATGTTTTCACATAAAAAATCTTTCGTGCGTATAGGGTACACACGCTGTTTTTTTCAATTCCTACTATTAGTGCACACTCTCCCTATATATATTTATATATCTTGTTCAAATTTTCAATCGTTAATAAAATACTTTTTATTCATCCACTCAAGTTCAAATAAATTTTTTTAAACTTGTAGTGGATGACACTTGATGTTAATATAGTTTTTTCAAATATTAATTCATTAATTTAATTTAATTAATTAATTTTAGTTTTATATGGGAGAAAAAAATTTCTCTTATATAAGATATTTAGCAGGATATAAATTTAGGAATAAATACCGTCAGTGGCGAAGCGTGTAGATC
Source organism: Mastigoproctus giganteus (assembly GCF_048544385.1). Taxonomy (NCBI): domain Eukaryota; kingdom Metazoa; phylum Arthropoda; class Arachnida; order Uropygi; family Thelyphonidae; genus Mastigoproctus; species Mastigoproctus giganteus. The sequence goes on along the minus strand of NC_143577.1, from coordinate 212,777,725 downwards.
GCTGGAAAAAAATTTCTTTTTCAGATTCTTTTTTCATTCTGGGTTCTAGTCTGAGTCAAGGAGGGAACAAAATGGAAAATGAAACATGTGAATAAAAATAATAGTCCAACACCATATATATAGAATGGAAAATTGCAAGGAAATTCTCTTTCTATTTTGCCACTTAATATTGTGATTCTGTCATATGTATATACATATTTATATTAATTGTAATTATTTAATAAAAAGTAACTAAAATAAAATTATTCTTTGTTGACCTAAGTAGGAATTGACTTTAAAATTTTTTTTTTATATTACTTGTTTAATATAAGCTCTTAATATAAAATTCCTTACATAGTTAGCAAAAATATTTGGTGTCAAGCACTGATTTATTGAGGGGGCAGTGTTGATTCCTTAAGCTAATTTTTTTTTTTTTTTTAAATACAGTGAATTCTAGCCATTTATTTGTCACAAAGTAAGAAAAAAAAATAATTTGGAATATTGTGCTGGCTGAGAATGTTTACTATAGGTCACATATTTATTAATTTATATTATTTACTCTTGAACTTTGTAATCTACTTTTGTAACTCTTTGTAATCTATTTTTGTAACTCTTTGTAATCTATTTTTGTAACTCTTTGTAATCTATTTTTGTAACTCTTTGTAATCTATTTTTGTAAATCTTTGTAATCTGTTTTGTAGTTTTATTTGTAAATACCAGGTTATTCACTTTTTACTTACGTGCAGTGTATATGGTGCTTGCATACTTTTGTTAACGAAATTGAATGGAGCTATAAACGAAAATTTGCTGTATTTTATGTAAATAAAAAATAACATGTATTATAAAATGTTTCTTTAAATTTATTTTCGCTCTTGACAAGGTAGGAAGGAACAATTTACCCTTGTTTCACATTTCAGAGGTTTTGCGATAATAGATAGAGAGAGAAAGAGAAAGAAAGGTAGAACTATCTATCCCTGCTCTGGCATATCATGTGGAGGTTAGACTCCTGTCTCACCACAGAAATGGTCACGTTTTTTGTTTGAAATCTGAAAACGCGTTTATTTTAGTGCAGACAGTGGATCCATTTGCAGGATATTAAATATATTTATGGTATTATGTGGATACGTGTTAATACTAGATCCTTTTGAAGTAAGCTTTCATTAGAATTTAAGGAGATATTTGTGGCGATCGAAGGGGCATCGATTCTATATGAAAGGAGTTGGCACAACATCAAGGATTTTGATGTTCATTGATATAATGATGAGGTTCCACAGATTTACAGTACATGCAAAGTGGTATAAAGACGATATCTGGATATTGTAATGATGTTATTAGATTTCCGGTTAATCCACCTCATCAGCCAGTATTCACATTCGAAGAAGCGTTTTTGGTATGAAGGAGGGGAGGAAGACCAGATGACTTATGCATAGAAAAATTACTGGATTAATGCATCTAGCAACGTAGTTCACAAGGATGTTTTGATGAAATTCCGACGAGTTCTTTCTTCATGATCCTCATTAATGAGAAAGAAGTACTTGGTCGTAAAAAAAAAATAATGTTTGATACTCAAATATTAGTTTTTTGTGCAAAATGAGACCATGATCTACATGTTTGTCATTTTGATAACTGGAGAGCCAAGAACTTGAACATCGCACATAACAACTCTTTTGACAAAAGTCATTTGAGAACATTTGTCTGTGCTGATGGAAAGATCTATATCAAGGTAGTTCTGGAAATGTATCGTCAGTGTATTGATCCTCCGATTGAAGTCAGAATCAGTTACCGAGTCATCACAGCGTATAAATAATTTAACGTTGTCTGCATAAACCAAGAAAGAGTCCAAGGCAGCAGCAAAAAGAGTTGTTGTTGTAGTAGGGTTTTAGGAGCATCAGCGACTAAGGCTATATTGCCCCGTATACAGACAGCATATACAGTATACGGAGCAATACAGCCTTAGTCGCTGATGCTAAAAAGAATACATAACAAAAACTCAACGAAAGTGGCATAGTGTGCAATCTGAGGGAAATTAGGATGTGAGATGGCAATAGCTAAGGCAATTCTTATTCTTAGTAATGGAGGATATTGAAATCAGATCAAAATACCAAATATTCAGAACGACCAACGATCTGGAATTCAACATGTAAAGCTTCAAGGACTACACTTAAAGCTCTTTCTGGAAAAAGAAAAAAAAAAAAAAGTCCAGTGTTTCAATAAATAACAAACAGCGACCAACAAGCTGAAAAGACTTTTGTACTAAATTTCATTATATGTCTGAACAAAATTAAGTAAGGCCATAAGGGCAGGGTTACCAGATCTAGAATTCAAAAACTACGACATTTTAGTTTTAAAAACGAGAACATTTTAAAAATTATATTTATTACTAAAAAATCGCAATACATATTTATCATTACTACCAATCATTTTCAGTAAGTTTGATTACAAAGTAAGTAATTATAAAATGTTTTACAATCAATTTTCAAATTATAAGTAACCAACAAAATACTATTCACAGTATTCGTTTCCATTATATTTCTAATGTTGTTCCATTGATTGCTAATTAATGGAAATACACGTTCTACGTTCCTACTGTGGGCAAAAATAGAAAATGTATGTTGCGCAATTTTTAAAAGCTCAGAAAATTTCTCGGAACTCTTGCATTGATTAAAATATTCAGCCCACTTTCTATGGACTAATTAATAAGCTTTCCCAATTTCTCTTCCTCAAAAACAAATTGTTAAAATTCATAAATTGGTCAAATAATCTACTGTCATCGATTTTCAATTAGACAAATGATGATGATACAGACCACTTGTATAATTTTGGGATAATAAAAAGGTAAAATTTTGGGATAATACAGTCCACTTAATGCAACCATCGGATTGTTTTTATTTGTTCTGTTGTATTGACCGAAGGTGTAAAGCACAGAATATATTTAATGAAAATTCATTTTATGATGAGATGATTTTTTAAATTACAAAAACACTAGGACGCAAGTGTAGAATCCGCGAAGACATCCGAGGACACCCTAAAAACTAGGACATGTCTTCGGAAACGAGGACATCTGGTTACCCTACATAAGGGGGATGTAATTTTCGATGTCAAGTATCGTAAGTCATCGGCAGCAGCTTGGTCTGCAGGATACATCGCTGCCTGCCACTCGGTTGAAAACGCCTGGGTTCTATTCCTGTAGAACGCCGGAGAAATTTCTAAAGTCCTCTTCAATCGAGGCTGCAATTAATGAACTCAGGCAAAAGGAGACGGTTCCCCATGAGTCATGGGTAACCCTGTAACCCTCTCCTTTTGCTTGAGTTGATTAATTGCAGTCTCGATTGAAGAGGACTTTAGAAATGACTCATGGGCCATGAGTCATTCCAGATTTTTAATTAATTAATTTTTTTCTGTTTATACTCCGGCACGACAACCAAGTCAGTAGAGGTTACAATAAGTCGTCAATACAAATATTTATTGTATTTATTGTATTAAATATTCACGGGCTTGAACCCCGGTCCACTCAAGGAACGCGTGCTATGCACTCTCGCCCCTGACCACTCGGCTACGTCAGGCCTTCATCTCCACAACATGCAAATAACGTAAATTGCAGCGTCTGGAGACTAGACATAGAATAGGAGTTCTGAATGAGGAGTTTAAAGCTCTGAATGGATTGAATAAGCTCAATGCCGATGGAATCTTTCCTCTTCCCAACACTGCATATGAAAGAGAATAAATTCAAATTGAGGAAGAATGTTCATAGGATAGATGTGCGGAAATTTGTCTTCAGCCAGCAGATGGTTGATTGTTGGAACAAACTTCCATCTGATGTTGAAGTAAGTAATTTATATAAATTCAAGGAAGAACAAACAAACTGCTAGAGGAGATAGGCAGGTGATACGGACGGGAAGTGTTTTTTTTTTTTTTTTTTAATAGCTGATGCTGTATAAGCTTGCTTTCTTGCATCATTTAATGCTGTTAAATTATTTAAGTTATTTAAGTCTTATTTATTTTCCTTTTTTTTTTTTTTTTTTTGATGATGATGAATGTTGTGTGGGCAAAATCATGATTTCTCTTCGTTAATCAATGATTAATACTTGATGATTAGTGCTATTACTGACGTTGCCGTTATATTCAAGTCCTAATGATATTTTTAAAAAAATTAATGTGCATTTAAAATAAGCTGTTAAATTGTGCAACCAAAAAATGCGGGTTGCACAATTTAACAGCTTACAGAAATCTATTTAAGCATATTTGTCTTTCCTCTTAAGGACTTACAAAAAAGAAGAAGAATGTAACAAATCTCAAACTAAGAATGGTAACAGAAGTCATTGTCACAGTTAACGATAACTGTGAAAAGGTACCTGCTACTAAATCACTATTTACTCGTAACGGATACCGTGAATCTCGTATTTGTTATGAGTACGAGTAGGCGCTACCAGAATTGGAGATCAATGTTTTGAAATAAAACTTTTTTTTTTGTCTGAGTTTTTGTGGGCACCAGATGCAGTAGCGTTTACATAAAGGGTAAGTAGTTAAAAGTGATATTTTTCACTGCTAAAAGTAACTGATACTTTTAAGGAGCAGTCACAGTTGTCACCTATGAACAGAAATCACCATTAAGCCCATCAGATCTGAAACACAAAGAAAAAGATGGATTAATTAGGGGTCATTTCACACGCTCGGTACTGAACCGGATCGCCAGTGCTTAACCCCCAAACAAACCAATGAAATTAAAGAGGTGGAAGAAACTCTTTAATTTTATTCGTTGAGGGATTAAGCACTGAGCGATCCACTTCAGTACCGAGTGTGTGTGTGTGCGCAACAACCCTTACACCACAGAGTAGTAATATATCTTACTTCTCTGTGCCTTACACCAAACCCCTCGCAACAGAATAAAATCTGGATGTCTCTCTCTCCCAGTAATGTTAGTATGCGCTGCCAGAATCATCACTTATAACTATAATGGTTAATCGTTTGGAAATCGATTTATGATGATTTTAGTTTCCTAACATATTAAAGTAGTCACTAAAGACATAAACTTACTTTAATCCTATGTTCAGATAAGGCTCAGAGGTTTGCTTTACATTTTATAAAATGCGGGGTTTGCTTTACATTTTATAAAATATAAAGCAAACCTCTGGAATATTTTCCCCATGATATCTTTATTAAAATAAATATATAATTAAAACATTCCTTCAAAAATAATAAAATAGCAATAAAAATAGACATAAAATCAATAATAAATTCAAAAACAATAGTAAAACACATGGATTTCTTTGGGGATATAAATGCACCTCTGTACCTTCCCCCCACCCCCAATAAATCACAACTACTCTGGGGCTGGCATAGCTCTACTCTCCAAGGTAGCGTTACTTTGAAGATTAATATCGGATATAAAAATAAAAATTCTGTTTATACTCCGAGACGACCAAACGGTCAGAGGAGTTCACAAGATAGACAGAATACCAGAAACAGCACCGTATTTAGCAGTCACAGGCTTCAACCCCGGTCACTCAAGGCACGTGTACTTATGCACTCGTTGGCTTGACCACTCGGCTACGGCGGCCGATATGCTCTACCCTTATAGGCCCAGAACTGGAAAATTTGCCCAAGAACTGGAAACTATTTAAAAAAAAAAAAAATCCATAAGACTACTACAAAATTAGATTATGCGAAATTTTTTCACTAAAAATATTATAATAGTACTTTCAAAGCCTTTCGTTATCAAATTTATTAAATAGGCAAACTCTGATCGAATTCATTTTTTTTATGATTAATCATAAAATCTTAGACAGATTGCACGAAGATATAATTTATTCTGTTCCTTTTATCACACTCCCTTTTAAAATAGAATGTAGGACTAGTTAGGGGAAAACAATCCATTATTCAGTTTATTTTTGCTTAACAAATTGCATTTAGATCTTTTATAAATTTATCAAATTTTATTCAAACTGTAAAACTATAATTGGATTTAGCTCAAATTTTTGGCTAAATGAAATAATCGATATAGGGTATCTGCCAAGTTTATTTCTAATTTTATTATTTTTTGTTTGTATATATATATATATATATAATTCTTTTAAATGTATTATTGTATTGATCCATATATACATTATTACTGGAGTCTTCTCTGTAAGATATATTTTTTATAAAAAATGAACACACAAGAAAACCAAACAACTCTCGCCTAAGACTGACTAACTCAGCCACATTCTGGAAAAAAAAAAGCCAACAAAAATTTCTCGCATCATCAATGGAATTCGAACCCATTGCCAGGTCCACCACTGCAGAAGAACACGATGACTCGGAGACAGACGATTTATACAGTAAAAGTTAAATGTCAAGTGCAAGATTCGGAAATCACGCTGGGGGCAGCATGATAGTTCCCTTATGCAAGTTTTAATAGGAATGGTGCTAAAAATAGCTTTTATCTTACTAAATTTATTCAATTTAATATTTGCACAATGAATTAGTAAATATATGACATTCAGTTCATAAAATGTACATTGAAATTTTGTTTATTTCTTTTCACATAATTTTTTGAAAGGCGTTTATCAGGAATATCTTGCAGCCTAAAATGATAAAAAAAAATCATCCATAAAGAGATCTCACTCTATGAGATGTTAGCATTAAATACATATGACGAAGACAGAGAAAAAAAAAATGCCCACCAGACAATACTTAATTTATTAACTTAAAAACATTCCTCTACCCTACTGCATTATAATGTTAAGATACAGATAAATCTATCGAATCCACTTAGACCATGAAGGTGTGCGTTTTTTAATCAATTTAAATAAAAGTGATAAAAATATATAACTACTCTTCAATAAATTTTAAATGTGGATCTTCCTTAGATTAATGGCCTAAATTGGCAGATCTCAATTTGATCTGCCAATTTGGGTGTTTGATCAAATTGAGTTCTCAATTTGATCAAACATCCAAAATACCTACATGCAGGAGCAGCAGAACTTTTCAGGAAGTGTATGTGTAAATAAACCATTAAGATTTAGATCGCCTGAATATTTACGAAATGGGACATACTGTTAGAATAACTAACGAATCAAGAAAAACACGAACGTGCTGAGAATTCTGATAAGTATTTACTTGCATGAAAGTAAGGACAACCCACAAAATTTACTCAAGTGAAAAATCGCCAAAACACTTATAGCATTCAGATAATTAAACAGTCAAAGTCTTGCACAAAGCTGTACAGCTGACCACCAAATCTGCAGTCTAAGCATCTAGCATCGCTCAGAATTGCGTAGATATAAATAGCTTAGGAAAGAAGGAGATTAAAAATAGGACTGATGTGGGATAAAATAAAAAAGCTATACCGCAGAAAGAGAACGTGAGATGCGAAACTGTTGGAACCTCATTAATTCTGCGTTCAGGATTAGAAACAGCGTTGAATCAAGGAAAGGATATTACCAGTAGCTAGAATTTCTTTTGGCGTGATTACGGAAGAACACCATAAAACTTGCATACACGGTACACCTGTATCCAAAAGTTAAGTAACAAGTAAAAATTTATGAATATCTCCACAATTAATTACAATAAGTAAATAAAGTTCATTAAATATTTAAAAATAAGTTCCTATAAATCAGTAGGTTTCTGTAAACCAATTTATAGAAAAAGTGCTTTCACTCAAATAAAATAGGCAGCTGTTTAAAAGGGATTTGAATTCAGCCTCTTTATTTCATCTGCGGAGTATATGCGTTGCCAGCTTTACCAAGAAGTATTTTTGGAAAATGTCAAGATGGTACCATTCTTTGAGAGGAAACACAATGGAGAGAGCTATCTCCACAGTTTGATTATTGCATTTCAGTCCCTATGGACTGTATTGGAATAAGCAGATTATGGAGACTATTCTAAGAAACATAAAATGTGTTACATAAACCCGTTCAAGGCTGAGGTCGTTTCATCACCGGAAGACCAACATATAATTCCGAATATACACCAATGAGCCAAAACATTATGACCACCTACCCAATATGATGTTGGTCCTCTACACGTAGCCAAAACAGCTCGTACCCGGCGAGGCATGGACGCTACAAGATTTATAAATGTGTCTTGTGGTAACTGGTACCAACACATAACCAGCAGATCCTTTAACTCCTGTAAGGTCTGTGGTTGAGATGCTGCAGATCGGAGTTGCTGTTCCAACACAAACCACAGATGCTCGATGTGATTGATGTCTGGGGTATTTGGAGGCCAGGGCAATACTTGCAAGTCTTCCTCATGTTTCGCGAACCAGCCTCGAACAATCCGGGCGGTATGGTATGGCGCATTACTCTGCTGAAAGACGGCACCGCCAGAGGGGGAGACTGCTGCCATGAAAGGGTGTACCTAGTCAGCAATGATGTTTAGGTAGGTACTAGACGTCAGAGTGCCCGGCACATGGATGACTGGACCCAGGGTATCCCAGCAGAACATCGCTCAAAGCATGACACCGCCATCATCGGCTTGTTTTCGACCCACGGTGTATCCAGGCGCAATCACTTCACCAGGTAAACGATGCACACGTACCAGGCCGTCGACATGGTGAAACAGGAAACGTGAGTCATGGGACCAGACGACCTACTTCCAATCACTCAAGGTCCAGTTTCGATGCTCGCGTGCCCATTGTAGGCGCTGTCGCCAGTGAACCGTGGTTAGCATGGGCACTTGGAGCGGCCTGAGGCTACGCAGCCCCATTTTCCCAGGGTTTGATGTACTGTGTGTTGTGACACATTACTCCCGTCACCAGCATTCCAATTACCGGCACGTTGCGCCACAGTCGCCCTTCTGTTGCCACATACCATCCTGGAGAGCCTTCGCTCACCTTAAACATCGATGAGCCGTGGTCGTTCAACACCTCGCCGGCGGTTCGTGGGTTTTCCCTCCTCGGACCAGTTTCGGTAGGTACTAACCACAGCTGACCGTAAGCATCCCACCAGCCGTGCCCTTTCGGATATGCTCTGACCCAGTCGTGTGGCCATTACAATTTGGCCTTTGTCAAACTCGCTTAAGTCCGCTGCCTTTCCCATCTGAAGAACAAGAATAACACTGATTAACAGAGCTCAGTATAAGGTGTTTTTCATACCGTGTCCCGACCCGCGCACGCGCCGTAGTTCACCAGCAGTTGCTTCGATTTGCATAACGACTAACTGGTCATAATGTTTTGGCTCATCGGTGTATGTATGCACACCAAGTTGAACTAATCGTAGAATGATCGAAGAGCGGCCTTTCTAAAAAGGTGAGCTAGGTTGTTTAAAAATTGCATAAAGGCAACTGGGGCCACGAGGCGTCAGTATATTGGATCTACAAATTGCGTGTGTTTTGTCGTAAATTTTACTATTTTGCGGATGAAAATCCAGGGTATCTGTGAGTTAAAAAAAAAAAAAGAAACCATGCAATTCTCACTCATCACAGACCGATTAAATTTGCCACATTGTGAAATAAAGTTTATAAGAGTCCCCCATCGTCCAGACGGGATTTACCAAGGCGTTTTCCATACAGTATGGGAAACGGTCTGCAGTCTACATCCATTTTTACCTCAGCACAAACTTCCCCCACACTTGAATCTGGGATGGCAACAGAAAGTCACATGCTTACAAACAAATCAAGATTTGCCGACTTAAGAAATACTGATTCTTAGAACAGTATTTCTTAAGCTGTGTTTCTTAGGCACTAAACAAGCGGTCCGTGCAGTGGAAAAATCAGCAAACTGATTCTTTATATATATATATATATATAAAGTACTCCATCTGATATATCTAATTGCCATAAATATCTTCCCAAAGGGTAAAATGCGTAATTAATAGAAATATGAGAAATCATGCAAACGGCAATTATGGCAACCAAACATACATTTTATTGCATTTACGTGTACAAACTGAAATGACAAGTTAACGTAATAGTATTATGTACTGTAAATCAGAAAAATAAGTCCTCAATATTTTGTTGTTCCTCCTCGAGCTGCAATTACAGCCTTGCAACGATCTGGCATAGAATTAATCAACTTCTGGATATACGGTTGCCCAATTTCGTAGTACCACACCTTTGCAATGCTCTCCTGCAGCTTAATCTTACTTGTTGTCTTCTTCTGAGCAATTTTATACGAAATTATGTACTAGCAATTTTTAATAAGGTTCAAATCTTGACGGTTGCCAGGCCACTGTAATGGGGTATGACTGCACCTTAAGGGAGAAAAACTAGTTAAAACACTGATGTAAGTATGCTTTAAGCCTTGTGAGACAAGAAGACAAACTCATTATTAAACCTAAATAGCATAAAACTTACCAATTTTGCTGTGTAGCAAGGTGCTGATCTTCCTGATTTTGCTGTGTAGCAAGGCGCTGATCTGCTGAGTCCTGTTGAAAAATGCAGTTTTGGACGTTTGTGTGGTGATTCCTAATAACAGGTTTCAGGCACTCCTCCTAGATAACAGTGTAGGTTTCTGCATTCACCGTTCCGTTAAAAAACTTAATTCGCCCCACCCCTTTGCTTGTTATACATCCCTAGACCATCTGACCGGCGGGGAACGTTACAATCGGTGTTATTGTTATTGTTTGTTATTTGGTTTTTTTTAGGAGCATTAGCAACTAAGGCCATATTGCTCCGGGAATATGCGGTGGTCATTTCCTGACCTTTCCGCATCCTCCGTATTTGGTGGTGACGGGCTCGAACCCCGGTCTAATCAAGAAGCGTGTGCTACGCACTGCTGCTGCTCCTTCCCACCTGGCTACGGAGACGCAATCGGTGTTATGCAGTCAGGATAGTATGCCTCCGACTTGCGGAAGCATACCATCCTGCAGATCCCGTGATCTGCATGCCGATAGACATGCAGATCACATTCCGAAAGCCGTCTTTGGATAGTTTGTGCACTTGTTTCAACACCAGAGGCCATCTCAAAGTCCAGTTTTAGATCAGGAGCACTAGCATGGTGATTACAAAGGCATAGCCGTTTCAAATATCGATCTTGGGAAGACGTAGTCACTCTCTTACGGCCTGATCCAGGTCTTCTCTTCACATCAACGGTTTCGCGCTTTAATTTGAGCACTCGGGATACTATTGACTGGTGGCAGCCTATTTTATCAGCGATAGCAAGCGTAGAAAGCCCTTCCTGGGACAGAGCAACAGCTACACTTTTTTTTCTTGGTGTCAACTGAACATATAGAGCTATGCTTATACCTCTGGAAAACAGGATACTAATGAGCGTGTACACCTTTCCAACGCCGTATTTATAGAAACGGCTGATGCTATATCTTGCAATTACTGTCTGATGCAATAGAAGCGTTATCTGACGCAATACGTTTTCTTTGCGACAAACAAAATGACTGTAATCAACCAATATCTTATACGTTTCACTACAAATGTTACTTTTTTAAGGTGATGCAGTTTTTTTGTCCGCCACCGTACATACATAATGCTAGTTAATCAATGTGCATTAATGTTTGTATAATTTTAATAACAAATATGTCCTATGGTGCGAATCCAGGCGCAATCACTTCCTCCACCTTCATGCTAATAATACATCCGTTAATAATTTAAAATTATTTTAATAAAAATCAGAAATGCATAAAATATGTTCGTGTAAAATTTATTCAATGAAAATGTGGTCCATTACATCGGTAAGGTTAAGAATTACTTCTCTAGGAACTTCATACAGCGAGAGCAGGGAAGTCGCTATAACCTTTCACCAGTAGTCAGCGAAAGAAGCAAATGGATGATTTTAATTAATTATTCGAGAAAAATTTCCTTAAAAATGTACTACTTTTTTTTACTCGTACATTTCAGCGCTTCGTCTTTTGTGGTCAGTGATCATCCTGAACCAAGAACTAGATATAGTTGCCCACCATAAGTTCATCCCAACTTTCTTCGTACTACATCGTCTCCCTGTGCTCTTTACTGACGCTGCCTAGATTTGGTCTGAAAAATTCAGGTGACAGTACAAGTAATAGAGTTTGACTGACACTTTTCATCCCATTTTCTTTAATTTGAAATCAACTTGTCAAATAGTTATTTGAACTTTTCATTCAATGCTGCCGAGAAAGCCATTTACTACAAGGCAAAACTACTAACAGGCATTTCGCTTGGCATCAACCAAGCGAAATGCCTGTTAGTAGTTTTCTGTTAGTAGTCTTCTAGTTGTAGCTAGTTGTAGTATGTGCCTGTTAGTAGTCTTCTAGTCCTTGTGAAACGAACTTCCTTAACTTGTGGAACAATAAATATGCCACTTTTCACTTCTCCGTCAAACAATTTTGGAAACATAGATTTTATATGATTGAAAGTGTCACTTTGAGCATTCAGTTCTTTAACGAAGTATTTGAACAGTCCCAACTTGATATGGAGTGCTGGAACCATTGTGTGAGCCAGGCTACAACTCAATTCTGGCAGATTGTTCTCTTTTCTTGTAGTGCTGATACTGTCCAGTTGTCCCAACGGCAGAGAAAGCAAGGGAACGCTTATAAAAACTGTTAAACATAAACATTATTTTTTTTTATTACAGCAAATAGATCGATTAATATATTTTGCATCAGTAGCATTTTATGTTAAAGGCTCAGTCAATTCTTTTGCAGCTCTTGGCGAAAGTTTCGTTTCAACAATATGTAGAAAAATGAGAGTCTTGAAACTAGTAAAGGTTTAAAAGGCACTGGGGTGTAGTATTTCGTTCATTTCTACGTTTAGGCTATTTGCTATCTGGACTTTGTTTGTTGTATTTGGACTGAAAATTTTGAATTTGATGATAAAATTAAAATAAGCGTTATTATTAGAATTTACGATTTCTAAATTAGAACTTTTCCCAAAAAACTGCTTTTTTTTTTTTTTTTTTTTTTTTTTTGTTTTTTCTCAATGTGGAAATTGTTCCCCGTCCTCGGTTTAGTCTAAAAACATCATTGGAGTATTTCTGAACCAATTTTACCGAAGAGCGATGTCGGTACAATCTATGTTAATATACATATAGTGCAATTATATGTCGTGTCTCCTCATGCTACAAGTTGCAATTTTTTTTCCTTTTTTTTTTTTTTTTTTTTTTTATTCAAATAAAATCAGCTTAGGCTTAAGTCATCGGTGTACTTCGTTTTAGAAGTGTTTCACCTCCAACGCCGTGTTTATCCACTGCCTAAAGACCCAAAATATATAAGGGTGGACAAAATAATAGAAACACCTGATATGAAAGTAGTAGATTTTGTAATGGCTGTATGACGTATTTATAAACATGCAGTGATATATTTTTTTTTTTTTTTTTTTTTTTTTTTGCAGGCAGTACTGTGAAAGAAAGACAATAAAAGCAGATGTTTATTTAGAAGTGATATAAGGAGGAACATGAAGAAAATGACCGATCTCTTTGTATGAATTCCAAAGAGGTCAAACTGTTGGTGCACGTTTAGCTGAAGCATCTTGACTAAAACTACTGATTTCTTTAATGTATACAGAGCAACTATATCACAAGTGATGTCTGCATTCACCAAGTATGGAAAAAGCAAAATCTGATCGAATGAATTGTGGCAGAAAATCGAAGCTGACTGAAAGAGACTGCAAAAGGATTGTAAAAAATAACTGCAGAACTTAAAATGAGTCTCAGCAACCAGATTCTAGAAGATAGTTCGGTAAGAACTTCATAAAGCTGAAATTTATGTCAGAGCCACTATTTCCAAGTCGCTAGTTACTGATAGTAATGCTAAAAAGACGATACAAAGGTGTAAGGAGCACAAAAACCAAACATTTCATGATTGGAAACATGCCATTCTTTCAGAAGAATCATTATTCACATTTTTTTCCCGTCAGGGAGAGTTTACGTTTAGCGACTGTCAAAGGAAGCGCATTATTCTGACTGTCTTGTGCCAACCATAAAACATGAAGCAGGATTAACAATGATTTGGGCAGCAATATCTTGGTATTCTTTTAGGGCCCATCGTCACCCTAAAAGGGCGAATTACTGCTACTGATTATTTTAATATTCTGAACGACCAGGTTCATCCGATGGAAACCTGGTCGAAACCTGGATGTTTCGACACATGGAAACAATGTTTCCATGTGTCGAAGTGATAATACTCCAATACCCTCAGCTAGATGTGTCCACTCTTGGTTTCGGAAGCATGAAACTGAGGCTAAGCATCTCCTATGGCCTGCACAATCACTAAACTTAAACGTTTTTGAGCCACTGAGCATATTTGGAGAGGAAAGTTTGAAGCAGATTTCCTCCAACTTCATTACTCAAGGAGCTTCAAACTTTCCTCCATGAAGAATAGCGCAATATTCCTCTTAAGACAGTTTAAGATTTATTTGAATTTATTCCACGTTTTAAAAGCACAAGGTGGCCAAACACTATATCAGTGCATACCTGTAACTATTATCACAGATGTTTCCATTATTTTGTCCACTCCTACACGTACTACTGCATTGCTGGCCGCCGTAGCCGAGTGGTCAGGTATGCAAGTGCCTTGAGTGACCGGGGTTCAAGCCCGTGACTGCTGAATACGGTGTTGTTTCTTGTATTCTGTCTATCTTGTGAACTCCTCTGACCGTTTGGTCGTCCCGGAGTATAAACAGAAAATTTATTATTATATAATCTATCCTTTGTCCATTCTCTACCCTATGTGGCTTCCCTCTACTCTTAAGTGCTTATTAACACACAACGGATCAACTTTTTTTTTTTTTTTTTTTTTGCACTTGTTATTTAATTTTTGAAAACCAGAGTATTCGGAACTCAACCATGAATTTATAGATTTCAGTGCGAATTATGGGCTTTGATAAAAACTCACGTTTAAGACCCTAAAAGATTCTCTAATGTTAGCTGTTGCTTCCAAGGGAGAATATTCCTATCAACCTTTCTCCTCCCCCACCCCAACCCAACCATCTAAGAGGTTTTGGACCAGTTCTAGATTCAACCCTCATTATGAATTTCGGCATTTAAGTAAATTTAAATTTACTTAAATTTACATTTAAATAAACAATACATACTGTGCGTGTGTTTTTTTTTTTTTTTGTTATTTTAATTATGTTTTCAGAGCGGAATGATACCTGTATTTAACCTTCCTCATACTCAAGGTATTGAGACAGTGGACATGTGCACTATGAATTTCTTTCCGTCTTTTATTTATCCCCCCCCCCCTACACACTCACCTTTTTTGAGACTCGCTTTCACATCGATAACCTGTTTATCATGTCAGAATACCGAGAAACGCCGCGTCACTGCAACTGGCCAAATTTTCCGAAGAATTTTTCTCCCATACTGTTTATCCTCATTACAAGGAACCTGTAGTTATCTGGTTCAAGGTACACAAGTGTAATCTTTCCAGACAGGAGAAAATGAGGCGGTGATTGGTAAAAAATATAATTCATAAGCAACAAAATATTTGGCAAATAAATTTTTCCATTCTTTAAAGATAATTTTCAAATACAGTTTGAAATAGAAGTTGCTGTAAAAGTTTCACAACTTGTGTTGCGCCTGAAATTTAATTTTTAATCAAAGTGTTTCAGAATTTTGAACACTTTTCACTTGAATAGGCCTACAACTAAACATACCAGTGCAATATGCACTGTAAGGGATATAAGGAGAACACTCGTCAATGTGAATATTCTGTATTCTTTGACAGAATTTTAAATATTCATTTGTTTCCTGTAAGATTTCTCCAAACTACCAAGCCTTAAATGTTTCATGTGTTTTAAAATTTTTGTGGCAAGTTACTTGGCATTAGATCATTAATTACCAATGCAGTGACTCGAGATATTTAGTGTCCCCCTACATTAAAAATGTAAGAGTACTTTAATTTAAATCTTTATGCTACTTTATTTGCATCTTTCAACATTTATAAAAATTGAAAAAAGGAAAATGCTATTGATAGAACACCCTGAGTCAGGAAAGCGCAGGGTGTACTATCCATCATCCATATGACCTTTGCTATCGGGTAGAAAGATATTATTCCTCTGTATAAAACTATGACGACACTACATTTGTAATATTATATCCAGCATGGTAAGCTTCACCTAAAAAAGAACCTAGAACTTCTGGAGTGGGTCCAAAGAAGGGCAATTAGATCGGCTGAGAGTGCTAAGGGTTGCACAGCCTGGAGACTAAACACCTCAGGAGTGAGCTCACAGAGATGTTTAGTAAGGCACTTAAAGGAATAAGCCAAATGAATGGGGAAGGTAGTTTCATGTTTTATTTGAAACTAGAACAAGGGGGATACAAATATAAAATTTAGTAAGCAGCAGATTAGATAGTATGAAGTTCACTTCTGGGTAGTGTTCATAATCGACTCAATGGTTTTTTTTTTTTTTGGCTGATGCAGAATACGTTCGTTTCCTAGGATCATTTGTCCTGATTAATACTAAAAATGTCTTGATATTTTGAACTTATAACCAATAAAATCTTATTTGTATGGTTCTATGGATCCTCCTAGTACCGGTTCTAGTCGAAGGCATTGCCCATCGTTCTTGAATGTCGGGGGACGGCGTTCGTTCCCACTCCCCTTTCATTGCTATCCAAATAACCCCTATAATATTTGTAAATATAGGCAATCTTTATTAATTCGAAATAAAGAATTTCGAATTAATGAAGACTGACTTTAATTCGAAATATGATATATTTAAGGAATTATTTTTTGGAATTTCCATTCGTATTCGAAATTTGGTATTTAAATTATTTCATTATATCAAGACTTTGAAATCTAGCTAGCTAATATTTCCCACACAGAATTAATGTAGACGGCGGAATATATAATTCGTTTATTATTTTTATTTGTTTATTCTTATTTGTTGATCTTGTTTTACCGTTCAACTTGCAAAACACTGTGCTAAGATTGAGTAATGCCTATGCTTCAATAGATATGATATCACTATTTATTTTATATTTCCCAACCGTCAGATTAGACATGTATTTAACGTTCAATGTCATCCACTTTCCTGCCTAAGTTCAAGAAGCTGCCGCCTAGGGCAAAAAAAAAGCACCTATTTATATACAGTACTCATCATAAAAATTCGTTTTCTATGAAATAATAATAATATAAAATTTGGATTAAAGATAAATAAATAAAATAAAATGACCAAGAAATGATAGCCCAACGAAGCCAAATCAGACAAATAATAAACGAATTATATATTCCGCCGTCTACATTAATTCTGTGTGGGAAATATTAGCTAGCTAGATTTCAAAGTCTTGATATAATGAAATAATTTAAATACCAAATTTAGAATACGAATGGAAATTCCAAAAATTGCTTGCTGGTATGAAATAATCTTAATTCAACTCACTGGACCTTGCATCTCGGATGCACGATACAACAGAGATATTTGGAAATGTGAATAAAATACAGCAACGGGACAACACAGATGAAACGATTTTTACGCAAGATGGTGTCTGTAATTTCCGACTGAAATTCGTTGGATAGCCAAATTCCACACAAAGGGTGGGAGAGAGCCGTATGGTTTTCCCCACCCAGAAACAACCGAGCACTCGTATCAACGATTGCATTTTGTCTTTAAGAATCTATGAAAAGAAAGGGTGCAGAAAGGGTGCCATTTCTGGTTTTTAGTGCTATTGCCATCGCTTATTCAGAAACTTTGTAACTTAGCGGAACTGCTCTTACAACTATGTGCCTGACTAAACAAAAAATATAGATATATATTTCCCCCCCCCTTCTAATTTGGATGAAAAATGTCAACCAATTAAAATAATGTACTGAGAAGGTTAGGGGATCATATATATTGTTTAGCGATGTGGATATAAAGAAAACCTGAAACTGAAAATAAAAAATATTATATTAAAATGGAAATTATTATTATACTTTTTTTGGAAGTAGGAGTTATATATTCCTCTACGTTCTTGTTAAAAATCTGAAACAAATGAATGAATCGTCAATGTGGAACGTTTTGGAAATTATCATTGCTTCTCTTTCGAACTGTAAACCAACAACCTTTCAGAGATAGGAGATATATTCCTTCCACTATGGCGCCTCCGTAGCCAGGTGGGAAGGAGCAGCAGTGCGTAGCACACGCTTCTTGATTAGACCGGGATTCGAGCCCGTCACCACCAAATACGGAGGATGCGGAAAGGTCAGGGAATGACCACCGCATATTCCCGGAGCAATATGGCCTTAGTTGCTAATGCTCCTAAAAACCAAAACAACAAACCTTCCACTATGCCTTTGTTTAAAAATCGAAAACGTGAACGAATCGTTAATGTGGATCACGTTTTAAATTATCGTATTATCTATGATTTTACGCAAATTCGCCACCCTGTTTTTCTATCCACATCACTAAACAAAATACAATAAACTATAAATTCTACCATTTTACACACTGGAAGTCTTTAAAATCTGGCACACTTTAAAAAAAAAAAAAGAAAAAAGTCATCATTTTATAATCTAAAAATATTAAGAAAACAATCCGATACTAGTATCGACAATCACATTTGTCTTTAAAAATCTATGCAAAGGAAGGGTGACATTTCTCTCTTTTAGTGTTATCGCTTATTCAGTAAACTTTGTAACTTACAGGAACTGCTCTTGCAGGTTACAGCTATGTGGCTGATCATACAACGCTTGAGTAAGCTGATGACCAAGTGACGTCATTTTAAAACAGTTGAAGAGAGCAAGAAAATGCTCATTGTTGGTACAGCTAGAAAAATCTTCCTTAAATGCGTAGTTGATCTCTTTCATAAGCAGAACATGGAAATAAAAATATCCTAAATTTATCTTATTAATATGAAACTTTGGACTGCCATTGACCCACAAAATAATTAATATTTAGTTCCATTTTTGAAATGCAATTTGCGCTACATCACGTGCGTGCACATCGATATTTTCCTTCAACGAACTTTGTCTTGTTTCATATTACCATTAGTAGAGGAATATGATGCAAGAAATAAAGCTTATACAGCATCAGCCAAAAAAAAAAAAAAAAAAAATCAATTTTGCACATCCATTCGCTCTAAACGTTTATCCAGTTCTTCCTTGAATTTATTTAAGCTATCAACTTCCACAACGACACATGGAACTTTGTTCCAGCAATCAACTATCCGTTGGCTAAAGGAAAATTTCCGCACATCTATCCTACAAATTTCTTTCCTTAATTTGAGTTCATGCCCCCTTAGGTTTGTAAGCTGAATAAGAGGAACAATCCCAACAGCATTGAGCCTGCTGAAACCATTCAAGGCCTTATATACCTCAATCAGATCACCTCGCAGGTGCCTAGTCTCCAGACGCTGCAATTTGCAGAACTTAATCCTTTCTTGATAAGAAAACCCCTTCGATTCCCTCACCAATCTTGTTGCCCTTCTCTGTACTCGTTCTAGCAACTCCACATCCTCCCTAAAATGAGGCCTCCAGACCTGTAGGCAGTACTAACGTGTGACCTGACCATTGACCTTATACAAGGGGATAATCACTCCTTATTCATGCTAGACAAATTCCTGTGTATCATTGACAATACCCCATGACCTGCTCTGGCAGCCTGTCTGCACTGCTCAGAAAACTTCATATCTGACTGCACAATTATCCCCATGTCTTTTTCATTCTCTACCCTGAGTGTAGTACCACACAGTCGGTACGTTTTTCTGGGGTTACTTCTACCCATATGTAGTACAGTAAAACCGCGCTATTCGGGGGGAGTTACGTTCCTGAGAAATGCCGCGAATACCGAAAACGTGAATACTGAGTTATGGGCCCAACACCGAACACTGGGGACTCCACTAATAACATTATTCCAGTGTCCATTTATTACCACTCTCTGTCTTCTCCCACTCAACCACTCTTTTATCCATTGTAGCAACTTGCCCTTAATGCCATCTGCTCCAATTTGTACGGCAGTCTTCCATGTGCAACAGTATCAAAAGCTTTCCTGAAATCCAAGTATATGATATCAAAATTATTTTTTGCATCCAGTTCCTTTGTGACCACATTCATAGTATCCAATCAAATTGGTCAGTCAAGACTTCCCTTTAACAAACTCATGCTGTGTCTGAACTATTACTGAATTATATGTGAAAAAGCCTGTTCTCATATATGTGCAGGCAGCCAAATTTTTATATACACTTGGAAATTTTCACTCTAACTTAACTGAAATTCTAATAAAGGAGCATAAAAGATCATTAAAGCTTGCTGGCTGAAACTGCCACATAAAACTGAGTCATACTACAGTTCGGTCAATTCACGTTGCAATTTTTTGGAGGATCACGGAGTTCAACGGGGAATAAGTTTCCAAAAATATATATATATTTGTAGGATGATAGAAATGTACACATCTTTGGAAAGTCATTGAAGCTTATTTTAAAATTTTTAAACAAAGTATCGATGGACACTAAGAAAGGAAACACTGACTAATCCATCCTTATGAAGTAAATCACAGGAAATAAAATGACACAGGTTAACAGTTTCCGGCTGTTTAAACTTTCAGCTTCATTTCAAAGACTGTTCCCAGATTCTCAAAAATGAGTTTATTTTGACCTTGAAGCTTAATATTTAATTCATTTCAGTGATAGCTGATATCACACAGCAATGCCTAATCCCAAAGCCACTCTTCATTCCTTTCATCTCTCCAGCTACAACTTGCCTTAGGCGCCTCCGTAGCCAGGTGGGAAGGAGCAGCAGTGCATAGCACACGCTTGATTAGACCGGGGTTCGAGCCCGTCGCCACCAAATACGGAGGATGCGGAAAGGTCAGGGAATGACCACCGCATATCCCGGAGCAATATGGCCTTAGTTGCTAATGCTCCTAAAAACCAAATAACAACAACAACAACTTGCCTTCCTGATACTTCTTAGGACAATAAGGGGTTAACCAAATCTGATCCTCTCCCTTGGCCTTTTAATGGATGCAATTCTAAAAGTTCTCCATATATCTTAAAACTGGATATCACTCCACGTACAAAAATAGACAATTGTGCTGTTGAAGTGGTATCTGCTGACTCATCAACAGCAAGCGAAAAGAAAGTGCACTGTTTCAAAATTTCGGAAAATTTACTTTTGGTATAATTTGAAATATCGTATACTCGCTTTTGAATTGTGTCTCTATTTAAATTGATATTTTCGAAATTTTTTGTACAATTTTTGCAAAACAACTTTTGTGAACATTGGTAAAATATGCTCACATATAACAATGATCATAGAAAGGTAATGAAAGAAGTAAGCATTTTTTTTTTTTACAAAATCCCCATCAGAAAAAGGCTTTGATGACTGGGCTATTAGCTGAGATATTTCGAAATTTACTTCTTAGGTTGTTCTGCAAGGAATGAAACAGTGAAGCCCAGAATATTTTTTATTAAATCGGCGTGTTTTGTTTCAGAGTGTCGTTTGGGCACGCTTACATTTTTCCATATCAAACAAATTATATTTTTATCGTGTTCAATTAGCCCCATTCTATTTTTATATGTTCGATATTTTTATCGTGTTCAATTAGCCCATACTCACCAGATATGGTGAGTATGGGCTTGGCGCACCCTGGGTGCTGAGTTGGATATCATCATTCTTCTCTTCCTTGGTGATTTATCTCTCTCTCTCAATTTTTTTTTTTTTTTTTGGCTGGTGCAGCATAAGCCTCAGGCTTGCTTGCACCATATGGCTGCTAATAATAATAATGATAATCTTTGTTTGTCCGTTGCTCTTGGAATACGCGTTTTTTGTCTTCTATCTTCCGTTATTCATTTATTTATTTATTTTTTTTTTTTCAGCCACTGATTTCACCTGGGCAATTTTACACTTTTATAATAATACAATAATAGCTTAACACTGGTACAGGAAAACAAAGTAGTTTTAAATCATCAATAGTTAGAACTCATATATGAAGCCGTACTTCCCATCTGCAGTATATCATATGTAGCAGACAACAACTATTTACGTTACTCGTCAATGAGAGAGAATTCCCTATTTCTCTATTTAGCATTAGTAGAAGCATATGGTGCAAGAAAGCAAGTTTATATACTGTAATAGCATCAGCCACAAAAAAAAAAAAACTTTCCATTTCATCCATCTATTTGCTCCAAAAGTTTGTCCAGTTCTTACTTGAATTTATTTAGGTTATCAACTTCCACAACAACAGATGAAAGTTTGTTCCACAATCAACAACCCGCTGGCTACAGGCAAATTCCCACACATCTACTGTATTCTGTAACTGTAATTAGCACAGCACTGATGTAAGCAGCAGAAAAACGACACTCACGACATCTGTTATGTATTATTAACATTTGTTTTCGGCAACTATTTATTTTATTACTTTTGATACTTGAACTGCATGTTTTAAAGGAAGTTATTGAAATATTCTTATAGGCTTATAAGAAAATATTCTTATATTCTTATAGACGGGCTGCAAAAAAAAATGTTTAGGCGGGCAGAATGCGGCCACCGGGTTGCGCATGACTGCCGTAGGGCGTCCAGTATTTTTTAATTAAGTTTTATTATTATTTTATTAGTTTGCTATTAAATTATTAAATATTTCCATCCATTGTAACTCGTTACGTAGAACTGTATTCTTTATTCTTAATTATTCTCACATAGCCAGAATAATAAAGTTTTAACTTTTTCAATAAAATTTTAAATTCTATGGTCAGATGAACGTAAGCAGAACTTCTAGTGACAAGAGACAAATGCACTACACTGTCATGGAGAATTCGCTTCTTTGGAAGAGTTGCGTCTATTTTCGTATACAAAATGTAAACAACTATGTTTTCCGAGTCGTAACTACAAATGTTGGCTACTCCCATCCTTTAATTAAGCAACACAATCCAGCTGTCGGCCTCCTGAATCTGTTCCTCTCATTCCTGTGGTAGCGGACTTGGTAGTATAGCAGTTTCGCCGCTAATGTGTATACTCATTTTTTTAGTTAAAAAACACAGCAGACTTAACAGCATAATAATGTACCGGTTAAAGCTTATCGTTGCATCTTTATTTCACTTAAAACTGACTAATGGAAAGAAACTGTGGACTGTAAGTGGGCACAAGTCTCGTAAACCAAACTACCCTGCTTGTCGGTGTCGGCTGGGCAAGTCCTGAAAGTCAGGAACTTTCAGGTATAACCGTAGGAATGCTGGAAAACTACAAACAGTTTGGCAACGCACCGGCAAACCAATAGATGGAAAGTTACTCATCGCCAAGTGCTTCAAATTTTTTTTCAGTTGTTTTAACTTTCTTAATAAAATGATTTAATGCACAGACCAACTTTCTTGAAATTCTATAGAAATTCAAGTAACACTCTCCAAAGAGAACCATCGTGGATTCCGGATCAGAGCTTAAATAAAGCTGCACTAAGCTATACAAAAGTAAACAAAGTAGGCTTTCCGTTATTCGAAGCGGATTAACGGGTTTTCTTTCAACCAGTCTATGTCGAATAACAGAAGGAAATACTTGGAATCCGTTACTGGTGTTGCTTGTTTACATTTTGTAATGTTTCAGGAGGACTGCTCTTTCTATTGAACGAAAGCTTCAGCTCATCAATAAACAAAAAAAGTGCTCAAGTGTGAATTTTAATAAGAATCTACGAGACTACATATTTCCATGTGTAGTCTCGATTACACATGGTAATCGAGATTACACGTGGAAATGTGAAGAAAAAGCGAACTTTTCACTTTTCAAAAAATTAAATGTATTAAATTTTATGTCAAATATTTTCACACTGTAGTATACTTTTATAAATATGAATACAGTATGTACGTAAATAAATGTGACAAAACCTTAAATTTACAAGTTTTTTCTTTCATTTAGCAGATTATCGGTTTTCGATTATCCGAGCATATTTATTACACATCTACCCCCGATAATCGACAATGTACTGTAATCTTTTCATAGTACAATGGCAATTCTAATAAAGATAAGTTTTCTTTTCCGAATCTGACAGAAAATATAAAGGACAGGGAAGCAAATTGAAATTCAAGATGTTACTATTTTTTCAACAGCCAAGATCGTTACTACGAAATACCCAATGATTAATTCTAAATGTACTGTAGACTACAACTAACACACATATTTCCTGCATTACTAATACATAAATAATTCCCTCTCACGCAGATATGATTCTGATTATCATATCTCCATATAGTGATTCACTTTACAAAAGGTTACTGGTATTAATCTCCATAAATGTTAAGCACTATGTTAAAAAAAAAAAGTTTATGCTTATATTTAACTGTTTTTTATGTGTTTTGTGTGCTGAATCCAACTGTGGAATTGGTCTTCCTTTAGTATTAACATTTTTGACGATAGTTGAAGGTTTTATGTTTTGGAGGCGTGTATATGTATTACATAAGTGAGTATTAAACATTATAATATATATAATAAGTTTGTTTTTTGTGTTTTTTTTTGGCAGTTTGTTATGATTACCAAACGAAAATGTAAGTTATCTCAAGATTCGTCCTACAATGTTTATGAATCATATGGGTTGGAAGCAGGTAAACAATGACATCGTTGATTGCACCAACTTTTGCAATGCACATGAAGCAAGGGAGAAGAGATACAGAGAAAGATGGGATGAAACTATGATGGGCGAATTTACCTGGTTCTTAGTTCGTAATGATGAAAACTATGTTCAAATGTACATTTTCAAGTTTGTTTGTTTTTTTTTCAAAGGAGGGGGTTTCTACTTTTTAAATGAAGTTAAATAAAGTTCATAATGTTTAAATAATGTCAAATAAATTAATTAATTAAAGTTAAAAAAGATATTGAAGGATATTTATTGTTAACTCCTGGTCAAAGTAGCGTGTGGGCTATTGTTACTTGTAGCAAAGATTAAAACTCCATTCTGGACAGAAGTTAAACACTGTTAATAAAGTTAAACAAGTTAGTTAATGTTTAACTAACTTGTTTAGAACTAATGTATGCACTGCGTTACATTTCAGACACTGGGAGTCGAGTTATTACATGAGGACGAAAAGGAAAAAAAAAAAAAAAAAAAGAAATAATAATTGCCAGATTTCTATTGGTCTGATTTTAATAATATTTGGAATAGTTTTACAATAATCCCAAATATAAAATTTCGTGAAAATCCGTCCACCAAGAGATGCAGATAAAACATTTTTTTAAAATTTGTTTTATCATTTGACCAAAAGAGTTTACAGATTAGTATAACTTTGAATTATATATTTAATAAATAGGTGGTATTATATTGATAAAATAAAGGATAACAAGGTATAAAATCATATACAGAAGAACAGTTAAATGAATTTGTAACTGACTTACAATAAAAGCCATTTTCAGAGGAAGTAAAAAATAGAAGGAGGTGTCAGAAAGAAAAACCAAAGAAATAAAATAGAAAGGTACCAGATGCTCCTAGAGAAAACAACCTCCTCGGTTGGGCTTTGTCTTTGTTTCCCTCGTTAAAGAGGATCAATATTAAGGTTAGTGATTACATCAAACAACAAATTTTTACTTTGTTCCTCTTCAAAAAAAAAATCTATTTTATATAAACCATAATGTTTCCAAAGGGGGGAAAAATCCATTTGCACGTGCCACGTGTAGTTTGAGAAATATGCATATTAATAATTAATAAAAAAAAGGTATTCTTACAACGAGTTCGTGGAAAATATTTTACAACGGAGATCTCATTTTAAATTCGAAACAATCTCTCGAAAGGAGAAACACACTAATACAATATATTAAATGAAATATGGTGAAATCTATATTATACATGTATATGTATCGCTGACAATACGTATGCATGATATCTGGGACCTAGATCATAATTAGAATGACATCTAGATCATAATTACAACTGCCTGTCGTGGGATTTTGTAGTGGTGATATCTCTCTCTAGAGTGTCCGCAGTAGTCAACTAGCATGATTGGACTGCTGATATCGCATATCCTTAATGATAATGTCCTGAAATCTATCGCATATCAAATTTCAGGAGAATGCACGTGAGGGTTTTATATGTTTCGATTACAGATCGATTAAGATATAAAATGAAAATTTATTCTAATCTAACATTCACTATTATATTATTTGTTTAGAGGAGATGCTAAAATAACATTTTTTTAATATAATGAACAAGATTAAGCGGTCGGGTAATAAAGTACGTATAAGACTTCTCCGAGAAACAACATATATGTTTTCCATGATTACAAAAAATCAAAAATTTAAGGGAAACTCCAAATTTTCTATGGGAGTATACAAGAACAACACCTCCCATCTCCACCCGCTTCCACTTCCAAATTATGAAACTTTCAGGTTATTTTTTATTTATTTTATTTTATAGTCATGAAAAATATACCTATTTACACTGCCTCCCTATCTAGGCGGCGTTAGTCATCTACGATTTATAAAGCAGTTTCTCGTTACAGCCTTGAAACATCTCATGCAGAAAAGATTAAACAGTAAAATAATGTCACTTGGTGGTGATAATTGAAGCTAAAAATTCTATGTTCTATTTTTTATACCTTACAAATACTATTGTATTTTTATATCTTATATGTGGGTTGGTTTTTTTTCCCCTCTTTCTTTTTAGCTATCATATCTTACGTCTTAAAAAAGTGGCCTTCACTATTCAAAAACTCGGTAACATATGATAACAGGGTTTCTTTGAATGTAAGACTGCCTTTTATAAATGGAGTGATGGAAGATAAGGAACATGGGCAGGTACAAAATTATTACGGCATAGGCTTATCAAATAATAAATATAAACTCAGAATAAGAGTTAATAACCCTCAGGCCAGGGGAGCCATACGTTACTGTTGTGAACATACCATAATTCCGGCTTATAATCGACTTCTGTGTGTCTGTGTGTGTGTGTGTGTGTGTCAGTCTGTAAATTGCGTATATTCTATGATCGATTTGTCTGTCCTCTGGACGAAATACCCGAACTTCCGGGAGACAAAACCATGCATCCCTCCCCGCGACCAAGTAACTCAGCCCTGTTGTAAAAAAAAAAATCCTTAATCATATATTCCTCGCGTCATTGACGGCATTCAGATCCAGGTATTTTCCACCCAGTGTGGGGTAGATTGATTGATATTCATATTTATTACTTAAAGCGGTCCCAGCCAACCAATGGCAACCCCGCTGTCAGTTACACATAATTTAGCAGTACTCTTATATACTCCCTCTCCTGTTTGCCCAAGTACAGGGAGGGAAAAAACCTGCCATGACCAAAAAAGATTGATATGAGCAAATTGAAAAATAATCAAATTACATAAAAAATAAAATATACATATAATTAAATTTCAGACAAAGTCCAAACTTCATTGGAAAGATCTGCATCTGTTCATAGTCTGTAGCAACGCTAGGAGCTGCCGAGAAGATAAATACCAGCGCCAGGAAATGCCGAGAGCAGAAATTCTAGCACAAGGAGTTACCGAGAACAGAAATGCCAGCCACAAGGAGCTGGAGTTGCAGTGGATATAGCAGACTCAAGCCTCCACAATTTCACAGAATTCTAGGTAATTCGGCATACACCATATCAACTAGAATTGTCCCGCATTACAAATCGAAGGCTTCCAGATGCAGAAGAGTCTTCTGCCTAAGAAATATTGCAGTTGCAAAGACTTGGAAAGCCAAGAAGTTCTCCTGTTTATCAACTAGAATTGTCTCGCAACCTTCTGCCATAAGATTAAGATTACTAACCCGAGATACCAATTCAATTCGTAGATCGCAGTACGCCTCACAGTTGTACATAATATGTTCCCATGATTCTCTTTCGCCACAATGGCAACTAGATCTTTCATTAATTCCTAAATCATGCAACTTTGCATTAATCGAACCATGACCAGTTAATAAGAACATAGCTTGTAAGTTTGGGGCAAACCATTTGAATTTTATCGAGGCTGCATTTCTTAAATCTGGGAAAAATTTTTGTGTAATCTGTCCTTTATCACAAACACTCCAACGCTCTTGCCAGACCTTTACCAAAGCATCCCAGATTCTTGTCCTTTCCTTCCTGGGAACTGCCAAAATGTCTACCTGTATATTCAGAAAAGAACAGGGAATGCCACGGCGGATGAAGTAAGCTAATGCACAATACAATAAATGCAGATCAATAGGCAATTTTCCAGTCACAACCTACAAAGCTGGGGTCGACACAGTTCTGCATGCCATGCACATCCTAAGGAGCATTACTCTTCGAATGGAACTGAGTTTCTAGTAAATACTTTTCCACTTACACGTTCAAGCAAACGAAGCTAAGCAAACGAAGCGAACACCCACCCTGATCACAGCTCCAGCGTCACTCATTATTCTCCCAGCCACCTACTGCATCATTGCATCACACAAGAAGTCAACCTTTCCCCGGCAACTCCATATTGGCATATGCTCGCCCGAAACCTGTAGACATCATCATGTACTCCCTTGGTAAGGAGGTCCGCAGCTCTTTCGATACTACTTCCCATACCAACCAGCCACGGGGAAAGCATACCCATTAAGATAATTCTTCAACTTGGGCAAAAGTCGCAGGCGGATCTCGCATCGCGCACAAAAAGACTCCTCCAGCTACCTGCCCGGAACGCACTCAACGATTCCCACCAGTATGAGAGTGCCTATTTGTCATGGGCACCACAATCACATCAAGTCTCCGTGCAACAGAACAGCCTACAAAAGCAAGAACAAGCATCTTTGTCTCAAAACTAGATCCTCGTACGACTCCCACCCAAGTCGCAGCTGTAATTGAAGAAGAAATCCGAATACGTGTTTCTGTAAAGCAGCTGACAGTCAGAAGTAATAACTATGCAGCTTTTAAACTGGAATGCAACCCAAGAGATTTCAATAAAATCTCCCACCGATCTATTTGGCCAATTGGAACGATAATCCGACCATGCTATGAGACCTCTCATCGAGATAGACCCTCCTCAGCTTTAGCAAAGAACCACTGGATGCCAACTAGCTGACTCCTACAGGACCCTGTTAATAAATTGTCAGGTCGAGAATATGATCATAGTGCATTCGGTCGCACATATCCACTACCCCCTAGTAAACACCAATCTTCTTCATCTCCTGCATGCATGCCACCTCCGAACCAAATGGACATAACTATCCCAGGATCACAAATCGCTCCTACCATCAGCCACTGATGGTAGGAGCGATACCAGCAACCTTGGTAATTCCTATGACTGCTACGCTCCAGCTACTTTACCAAAACGTGCGTAGCATCAGAAATAAAATCGACGCCTTAGAGCCGTTACTCCTAGCTGCACGCTTGGATCTTCTCTGCATAACAGAAAAGTGGCTAGAACCCCGTCAAGAATGTATTGCGATCACTGTCCCAGCTGGATACGAGAGATAACAGGAGGGAAGGGGGTACTGTCATCTTTTATAGACAAAGCCTCTTCGCACTGATCTCTACCATTTCAAGTGAATCGCAAGATTTTGAAGCCACCTATGTCAAAATCAAGTGCCAATCTACCGT